>NW_011967043.1:173150-174229 GCF_000949405.1 Vollenhovia emeryi | reverse complement strand
TAGAAATTTTTCCGCTAGGATAACGAAACTGGTCCGTCATGACATATAAAACAAAGGCATCCGAAATGAAGGAAATCTTTCATGCGGAAAACTATAGCAAATTCTTTTATGCAAACGTATGTCACGTTTGCAAAAAGTTTCCTATGGTCGGTAAGAAGTTGAGGAGTTGCCAGTTCTGTAATTTGATATAGGTACTATTGCGGTGAGGAGCATCGAAGGCAACACCGGAACGATCATCACAGATATTTCTGTAGAGCTGTAAATTCTGCAAAGAATCTTCGCAAAGATATTCGAAGATTCGAAGCTTCGAAGTAATTCGAAGCTTCGAAGTTGATTTCGAAGTTTCAAAATCTTGAACGAAAAAACATTTCTGACTTAATTTGGGTTTTGAAAACTCGCTATCAAATATTAGAGACCTATCTCATAATAGAGGACAGTTATTAGTGGAGAAATTTCCTTTATAAATGACAGCATATGTGCTTCAACGAAATGCATTAAATATATTAGAAAAGATACGCTAACAAATTATATATCATCGTGTATTTAGAAATATAAATGACATTACTGAAAATCTACACCGTACGTGAAATCAACTATATATAGATTTTCGGTATTCTTCTAATGCTTCGAAACGCACCGTTTGAACGATACTTAAAAACACGGAAAGGGGGGGAGAAGGAAATTGCCGATTTACGCGTGCGCCACAATACATGACCTGCGAAATCAAAACATTCGAACACTGTGCGTATTTCTAATAGTCGATCTTGACGATTTATCTAGCTAACACTGTGTGCACACTTGTCTCTCTAGTTTGAAGGAGACTTGGTCTGGATGTATCCTGCTCAAAATAACAGTTTCATAATTTTTATAATATTCTACAAGTAAGCAGATGTTTTACAAATTTCTATTCTAAGTCAATTTTTTGTATTTATTAATAGAAATTTTTCCGCTAGGATAACGAAACTGGTCCGTCATGACATATAAAACGAAGGCATCCGAAATGGAGGAAATCTTTCATGCAGAAAACTATAACAAATCCTTTTATGCAAACGTATGTCACAATTGTTCGTATTTATTAA
>NW_011967043.1:105132-166743 GCF_000949405.1 Vollenhovia emeryi | reverse complement strand
CCCTAATATAAACCTGCCTGCCTCAACAACATGGCAGGACTTCAGGACATGAAGTCCGTCATAGGATACGCTTTTAACATCAATGACATGACACATTATACCGAAAAGGAAAAACAAGTATTTAGCGCTACGCAATCTATATATTTAACAAATCCCCTAACATTGTTTCATGCCTTCGAAATATTAGACTTTGTAGAACGCGAACAATTAGTAATACATTTTCTACATACAAACAAAGACGACACACGTAACATGGACAGATGGAAAAATGTTTTATATTGTACAAATATATCATCGCTTTTAATTGTAATGACAGGTTTGACATTCAAACATGAAAATATTTCTTATAACGTGTCCGAAAACAAAACATTGTCGTTAAAGTTTTATAAAGGATCGTATCAGAAATATGCTCAAGACGAATCATTTGTGAAACCGGATTTAATCGTTTACTTTCAGTTTGATAAGGCGTGTATTTTCACTTGGCGATATGAATTAAACCTAATTATGAACTTAAATTGTGCCTTTATATTAACTTATTCTACTAAAGGTGGTCCCGAAAGGGTACAAAATTATATAAACAGTAGTGTAAATTCTGACTTGATAACTTGCAATTATAATGGAAGAAATCCATTTTGTGCTCTAGAACCGCACAGGAATGATAGTGAAGATAGAGTTACATTCACAAATCAATATTTAAGCATATATACAAACCTAGCTTAGTTTGTAAAGAAAAATACTAGACCATTCTATGTGGGGCTTGTATATTTATAATCCTTGCAGCTATTTTTTATTGTTATAATTAATGTCAATTGTCCTGCACAATAATTTATTGTTATAATAAATTATAACAATAAATTATTAATAATAGTTGTAATATGTTATATACTATATATAAATATTTATATATATATAATGTTTACGTTTATAATAAGATATTAATTATATGATAAAGACAAGAGATATCATCACTGATGATTGTAATGATAGGGCCGCAGTTAACATGTATCTCCTCTCAACGTGTTTGCTATAAATCGCGACAGAAAGAATATTCATTTCGATTTCACAAAATGTTGTACGAGGACTATGTGCGCGATCCGTCGTTCGTGAAACCAGACCTGGTCGTAGCATTTAACGTGGATGTTCAGATCTATAAACTGCAAATTGGGTTCTTTGAAGAAACGTGGTCGGAGTTCATACGGCTATTGGCGAATCAAAATTGTCCGTTCATTTTAACATGTTACACACGACTGTACTTAGAAAGCGAGATTAAAAGAATCGATACCATCCTGGATAGGAAGGTAGAGTATTTGTATTGCGGAAAGAATCCATTTGCTAGTCTAATATCGCACAGAGACGTTGGATCGGAGAAAGTGATTTATGCTAATCAGTATATAATTGTATACAGAGGTTCTCTGTTCGTCACTAATTGTAAGCGTTATGCGATCTACACCAAATTGCAAAAGGCTTTGACGACGAAAAAAAGGCGCACATAATGAGGAACACGATTTTAATTAGCCTAATTTTTAATAGACGCAACGGAATACGTAAAGAAAATTTTTACGAACAATTACTGTAAAGCGCGACGTGTTGTTTATTAAACAAAAAGAAAGAGATAATTTCCCATTCCACGGGAAGCTTGCATGTTTGTAATCTAAAAATTCTAAGGACCATTTTCTATTCTCCTAATGTCGATTATACTGTATCACTCGAGCATCATGAGTTTTAAATATAACAGCTGACACTTGGATACAGGAATTTGAATAATACAACTCTGTAATAATGATAAGACTTTTCATCGCTTGATTGTAACAAAGTTTTATATTTTTTTAATAAATATGTTGTGAATGTGCGAAATGGTAATTATGTCTTTCTCTATAATCGTTATAATCTCTGAAATCTCTGATGTCACAAGTGTAAGAACTGCCTGTCACAGTCGAAGACGAAAATTGTGTCAGTGATTGAGTAATTCAGATAATACAGTCTCTCCGCCGCTGTTGACGTAAGTACCTTTACTAGGAGCGCGTATTCTGGCGAAATTATTAACATGATCCATAACAACGCATATATGTGCTAGGATTAACAAAATTCAATAATTATTTTTCTAGAAAATGCCTCTTTAACGAGAACTTACATGTCGTTCATTAGGAGCGGTTAAGTTACAGGCGAAAGCGTATTTACAAGTTTAATAATTCGAAGTACACTAAATTTATTGCAGGCTTTAGTCTGACGCGGACACCAGGGCTAAGCAGGTAAAGCTTTGTGTTGGAATATTATCATATCGCGATAACCAAATGGTGCGCGTGATAAACGATTGAGGAAGAGATTGGAAACGGGGACGCGTCGTCCCGCCAGGTACACCCAGGTGTGTCAACGTTAGGCGTACGGGTGCCGCTAGAAGAATAGCCCCGGGGTAGCCCCTGCCTGTCGTAAAATGCGACTAAAAGGGGAGGAGAGAGAGGTTCTGGGACCCTATGGGGGTGGGCACGGGCTGGGATACCCGTGACCCATCCGCCCCCCACAAACAAATAGGGGGCGCGGCGGGAGGCCTGGTGGCACCCCCGTCGCAAACTTGAGGAGAAGGCCCTTCTCAGGGCCATGCTTAAGGAGAAGGCCCTTATCAGGGCCATGCCCGAATACCAGGGCGCAGAGGTGCGCGAGCTAACGCGCGGCGCGGGGACTGTCGGGCAGTAATGCCGTTGCGATACCCGGGCAGTTCCCAATAGCGCAGAGAAGTCCACCCCCGGTGGTTTTAGTGCGGTAGGCGCCCTCCATTGCACGCTGGCCCCAGGTCGTCAATTGCCTGGGGTACAGGGAGGGCGAGTCCCACACACCCCCCGTCTCCGTCCCAGCGGAGCACAACCGCCAATCACCGTTACCCTTGCGGACGAGGTGGATTGGACTAGCCCAAGGACTGCTGGACGGCCTACAGATGCCTAATTCAGACAGCCTTTTAATTTCAGCCTTCGCTGCCTTTAACCTATCGGGGGGGGGGGGGGGTAGCCGGCGTGGCCTCTCAGCGACGGGAGAACCGTTAGTCGAAATGTGATGTTCGACAGCACATGCGGCAGGCGACAGCGCCTGACCGCGACTCGGGGAATCCCGAAAGGATGTCCGCAAATTTATTATCGTTATTGACTACCGAAATTTTAATTTCTGGAACCGTCAAAATCTGTCCGGACGACGACAACGACGTAACGCTGTCGACCAGACGACGTTTGTGCAGATTGACGACTAATTTGTAATGTGTCAACACGTCTGCACCGAGGATCGCAAAGGGCACGTTCGCTACGCGAAAATTCCACGTAATAGGACGCCGCAAGCCAAGATCTAAAGTAAGACGACGCTCGCCGAACGTATCTATTAAAGTATTGTTCGCTGCAAAAAGTTTGAGTTTCGAGGGCGTGTTTCTCGCGTAAGGACGCTGGGAGGAGAGAGATCTCCGCGCCCGTGTCTACCAAAAACCGTTGACCCGTGATCTGGTCAAAAACATGAAGACGGCTTTGATTGTGCCCGGCATCCCCGACCGTCTCTTCGCGGGGAGCGCGAATTAGTTTTCCGCCGCGTCATCTTTCCACGAGCAAGGCTTGCGGCAGGACGTGGCTTTTTTCCCGTATTTACGGTGAATGAAACAGTAGCCTGTCTTATCATCAGACTTAGCTGCTTCATCACCACGCTTATTATTACGCTTGCGGGAGGTAGATCTATCTCGGCGCAATTTTGCGACCGAGGTGCTCAAAGATTGGATTTGCTTGGTAAGCTTATCGATCCGCTCGTCAGTGCTCAAGGGAGCTTTAGGACGAGCGCCTTTGGATTCTTTGTTAGGCGCGACAACGGCGACTGCGGAACTGGGACCGTTAATGTCCGCGAGTTTATCCGCGATTTCTGCTAATTTCTGCAGATCAGGTTCATTAGTCGCGACCAAAATGGCTTTATGTGCGTCGGGCAAAAGCTCGATAAACAGAGATCTCAAGACGGTAGTACTGCACTGCCCGCCATTGAGCTGTTTCATGTGATTTAGCAGGTGAGAGGGTCTCTGATCCCCCAAAACCTGACCTTTAAGAAGTTGATGTAAACGGGCTTCCGGTGAAACCGCGAACGTCGCGAGTATCCGATCTTTGAGCGGCTTGTACAGATTTTCCGGCGGTGGGTCCGCCGTGACTAAATCTAAGACATGAGCGATTGTCTCCGCGTCGATGCCGGTAAGCAGGCAATCGGACTTGGTACGATCTACAGTGATACCCGCTGATCGAAACGATGCTTCGATTTGAACGAACCATGCTTCCGCGGCCTGACGCCAGAAGGGCGGAATTTTCGGCACCCGGTAGGATTCTATGCGCGCGTCGTCGGGCATATTGAAATTATGAGACGCGTATCGGGATCCGAGAAAAAAATGAGAAAAAAGATAAAAAACTGAGGAGAAATACCAGGACGAGGCAAAACATATGCCTCAACGGTCTCGAAGCTCTTGAAGCGGCATCGTCCCTCAAAGGAGGTAGAGCTCGGACTCGAGACGTCGACGAGAAGAGGCGAACTGCGCTGTCCTGCGTCCCGCCGGACGGCGGTGTCTGCTGGATGCACTGCCAGGGGTGTACCTCGATGCCGCGTTGCATGCGCGCGCCAGGGGCTGCTTGCGCGCTGCGTCCCGTGGTTAAGGTCCTCGTGCGCAACGGTGTGGTCCCGTGCACTGTCGGTATGGTCCAGTGCGCTGCGTGGTGTGCGCGTCCGCAGGTACAACTGCGTAGGCGCGAAGATGTCCGCCGGGATGGCTGCGCGCCCGCCGGGATGACTTGCCGGCGCGAAGACGTCCGCCGGGACGGTTGCGCGGGAATGCGCGCCCGCCGGGATGACTCGTGCACTGACTCAGGGTGCGTTCTTCTTGCGTCACCCAATATGGCCTCCGTCGCTGCTCACTTGTCGACGGTGGACCCGCCCGAAGTTTCGGGAAGGCCCAATAATGGACTCGCCCAGCGTCGTTGCCGCCACAAATTGGGCCGTCCGGGGGATCCTCGTAGCTTGCAGGGCGTGATTGAGGTCCTCCCGAGGGCTGCAGGTCCGCCCAGGAAGCTGGGGGATGCCCTGAGTCCCGTCGTTGCTCTCTGAAGCCGCCGATGCGAGCGTGAAACGCGCGGATGCGCGATCACGTCGGGGTCACCACTTGTGGGCTTAAATATATGCGAAAGCCCAGGCTGAAGCGCCACACAAGCTTCTACTGCCGTAGGCTGGTTTCTCGGCAAGGCGGCAATAAGTACTCACTCGTACGAGTATAATATAAACTTTATTAGAGAGTATCAAGGCACGTCAAGATGGCCTGTCTTGAGCGTGCGCGAGGTAAGGAACGACTGCAAACGACTGTTACATTAATTCTGTCCCGTCGGACAGCGCCACCAACGACCATGAACAACGTCGTTGTATAGATGGGCAACTACTAGTCGCTAAAGTCACTAGATATATATATCTAGTGACTTTACTAGTCGCCACACACCCATCTACGTTCCGATTGTCAGTGTTCCGTTCAATGACGTAGAGCTGCCATATTTTTTCCGAGGGGGCCTGCTAGGGGGTCAATCGAATTGTTGGTGTTTCGGAGATGGCTGTACGTACAAGATGGTTTGCGATAACCAAATGGTGCGCGTGATAAACGATTGAGGAAGAGATTGGAAACGGGGACGCGTCGTCCCGCCAGGTACACCCAGGTGTGTCGACGTGACCGTCGCGCGGAATCGCCGAGGGCTTCACCCTCTTTCTCTCTCTCTCTCTCTCTCTGTCTCTCTCTCGCGCGCGCGGAACGGCTTCCTGCGCGACGGCGAGACCCTCACGTCACGCCAGTCCGTTCGCGAATGGCAGTGTGGTTTGTCGCGGCGAGGTTATAAATCGGTAATCCGGGACGACACCGCGGGCCGCCGCGCTCGCGACGACGAGGCCCAGCGTCGCCTCGGTCGTCCCGACGCCCCCGACGGCGGCGGCGGCGCGTGGTCGCGCGTGGCCGCGCGGCTCGGTCGCGTCGCGCCCCACCGCGCCGCGGAAACGGTCCGCCCCGCCGATTTGATCGAACCCCGAATTCCGTTGGCGAATACGCCTATCTGGCCGCACTATTTTTACCCCCCGTGCTTTTTTTCTCTAGACGTGTCTCTCCTGTTGCACGTTTTCGCACGGATATTTCGGCTATCTTTGTAGCGGTTACGTAATTTCCAACCGCGAGTCCGTCCCGGCACGGCGGTCCCGCGAGCGCGACGGACGGAAACTGCGGGGGTTCCGCGCTCGCGTCGTCGTCGACGGTGCCCGCGGGTGCCCGCGGTGAGAAAAGGACGGGGAGTTCCCATTGTTCCGCGCATTCTTTCGCGTGCCGACCGACGGAATTTTTTCCCAGGCCGCCTCTCCTCGGCCTCGCCAGAAATCCGATATTACCGGAGCGGAGTTGTAAGCCGAGTTCCTGCGAGAGAAAGAAAGCGTTTGTACTTTTACACAAGCCACTCTCTTTTTTTTCAGTACGCCTGCTCGTCCTAGTTGTTTTTTTTACTTTCCTGCTTTTTCCAAATTTCTCGCGCTTTTTTTCAACCTTTATCACCTTGTTCTTTTCTTCGTAATCTTTGATTTCGGAAACGGAAACGCGGCTGTTCGGTGTAAAGAGAAATTGAGCTACCTCGCGTGGAATACATTCTTATCTTTTTTTTGTTAAAGAGTCACCAGCGGGTGATCGCTAACGCGTGAGAACTGTTGAAGACGTCGCTTTTCTCGTTGCAGGATTATCGCAGAAGTTCTATCGAAACGTAACAATGTGGTATAAGGAGGCAAAGGCGTGCAACAATAATGGAAGTGTCAGCTGTGGATTGTAAAAAGCAGCCCTGTCGACAAGGCGACATGTCAGACTCGTCGCGATACCTTTATGGCCATCTTCCTCCCGACATTATGTCGAAAGAACTTCCCAACAACGGTAACAAGACGCGCCGATATTGTACCAGGGACAATTTTAAAAGAGATCGCCATATCTTGCGATACATTTGTATAACGCGTGTGTGCGGACGCGCACGTTTATTCTCACCTTTCGCCGTCTGTTAATTTACACCCGATTTAGAAACTTTCTTCTGTCTAGGCATAGGAGGGAAATTACACCAACTCGAGGAGCTGTTCATTGGCGGTTCTGCCCAAAGCGGCCGGGCGAGTCACAAAATTTCGATCGAGTCGCTTATCGACGTTTTGCTCGTGCTCTACGACGAATGCTGCAATTCTTCGTTACGCCGTGAGAAGACTGTTTCCGACTTTATTGAGTTCGGTGAGCGACCGTCCCTCACGAATCTCGCCTCGGCGAGATGGCAATTCTGCCATCTCGATTCTTAGGCCCAGTCTATGATGAGTCGTTAGTCAGAAGTCAGAACTATATGATGGACCTTTTTCTTCCACCTAGAAAGGAAAAGGAACAACATATAGTTCCGACTTCTGATTAACGAATCACAACTCATTGTAGACCGGGCCTTGCACCTCCTGTGTACCCGACACAAACACACACACGCACCGTCAGTTACATCCGCTGATTTCTTTTGCAGTGAAACCGATAGCTTCGTGCATCAAGAATTGGCAGTTGACGCGGGAGGACTTTGAAATCGTCAAGGTCATTGGTAGAGGTGCTTTCGGGGAAGTATGCGTCGTGAGAATGCGCGGCTCGGACAAGGTGTTCGCCATGAAGATTCTGAACAAGTGGGAGATGCTGAAGCGTGCCGAGACCGCGTGCTTTCGAGAAGAAAGGGACGTGTTGGTGTACGGTGATCGCAGATGGATCACGAATCTGCATTATGCCTTTCAAGATGACAATAACTTGGTAAAACTCGCCTTGCGTTGCGTACGAAAGAGAGATCGTTGGCCTCGCCCAAACAGCACCAAAGCTTTCAGAAACATTGCAACATCGCAAATTGCAATGTAATATTGCACGGACGATTCAGAGGCATTTCCTATATATTATACATATGTAGGAAATTTAAAATGAACTTTCCGAACAACCTATTGAAATTTTAAGTGTCCTGTATATTTATATATAAATAACGCATAATGAAATCAATATTACAAATACATTGCACCGTGCCATTACTGCATTGTTACATTTTAAGATGTCTGAGGGAGGACATTTCAATGTTGCTGCAAGCTTGCAACAACGTTCCTGAAACATTTCGCAATCTCCATGCAATGTTACAATGTTGCAGTGAAAGGTGTATACGATGTTTCTGCAATCTTTCGGCGCTGTATGGGCGACCACTCGCGACAATTGTCTGACCGTTGCTTTCTCCCGCAGTATCTGGTCATGGATTATTATTGCGGAGGAGATTTATTGACGTTACTGAGCAAATTCGAGGATCGTCTGCCCGAGGACATGGCTCGATTCTACATAGCCGAGATGGTGCTAGCTATAGGTTCTATACATGACTTGCGCTATGTACATCGTGACATTAAGCCCGATAATGTTTTACTGGACGCGAATGGTCATATCAGATTAGCTGACTTTGGCTCTTGTTTGCGACTGTTCGAGGATGGTACGGTGCAAAGTAACGTCGCTGTTGGTACCCCGGATTACATTTCACCAGAGATACTTAGGGTATTCCATCACTTTTTTTCCGGATACACGTCGTATCATTCTCCCTTTTGCGTACGCGTGAAGTCGCGTACTTTATCGAATCTGTATTGTGCCTAATGCGGTTACTTGTTAGGCGATGGAGGACGGTCAGGGACAGTATGGCCCTGAGTGCGATTGGTGGTCTCTTGGGGTGTGTATGTACGAGATGCTCTATGGCGAGACGCCTTTCTACGCGGAATCTCTAGTCGAGACTTATGGAAAAATTATGAATCACAAGGTAATATACCCTCGAATGTAGATTCTAACGAAGCGTTTGCTTGTTGGCACGACGCTCAGTAACGTTTCTCTTTTGCAGAATTGTTTTGACTTCCCTCCTACGGACACCATGTACGATGTTTCTGAAGAAGCCAAAGATCTGATGCGGAAGTTGATTTGCAGCTCTGAATTTAGATTAGGACAAAACGGAATCGACGACTTCAAGGTAATTCTCGCTGCGATAATTTACGGCAGAGCGTGTTGTAATCAATATATCCTGTCTTTTCAAATGCAGAAACATCCTTGGTTCGACGGAGTCGATTGGGATACGCTGAGAGACAGCACTGCGCCATACATTCCTGAAGTTTCATCGCCCAGCGACACGTCCAACTTTGACGTTGACGACACCGACGTTCGCACTTCCGATGCCGTTCCACCAGCCGCAAATTCTGCCTTTTCCGCGCTTCATTTGCCATTTGTTGGTTTTAGTTTCACGCAAGGAAGGTACGAAACGTAATCTTCTCTTTCTGTCATATTTACATTGTGTGTATATACACGTCGATTCGACGCCCACGAATATTAACGCTCCGTCATTTCTTTAGTTTCGTGATACAAGGACGACTTGTAGAAGTAAAAATCATATGATCCGAGTAACAATTGCTATTAATAAATAAAGCGGGTACGGTGCGGCGAGAGATGCGCTTGTATCTAATTGAATCTGTTGTTTCGTAAATATTTTCGTAACAAATCGCACATCTCTTGCATATTAGTCTTTCGGTGCCTCTTACGTCGTTTGTATTACGTTGATTCTCGCTAACCAGCTCGATTCAGAGTTGGTGGTGGCAATATTGTTTTTAGCGCGAACGTAATATAAAGTCGATTTGATCCTAAAAATAGTTCGACAGCGATGTCACTCTCGTTGAAATTGATTACCGTATCCACGGCGTGCTATAAAATAGTGGGCGAGTCGAGTCACGGATAGCCTGTTGTTACACGTTGAATCGACCGTCGTTTATCAGCAATACAATTTATCTACTTCGGTTTTTAACATTGCAGTTGCATATCGGATCTGGGTTGTATTTCTGCCCTAACACAGACAGACAAACGCATGCAGATACTAGAGGAAGAAAATGCACGACTGATACAAACTATTGATGATATGAAAAATCAATCGAGTATTAGTCACACTTCGCCTGGTATCTCGCCGGATTCTAATAATGCGACCAGAAAACTTCAAGATGAAATAAATACGCTTACGAAACGCAATTGTGGTAACGTTACGAGTTTGAATTGTCGATAATTCGTTCTGCGTATGTGTGTGTGTTTCACGGCGTTAATATCTTCTTATTCCGTACAGAGTTGGAGTCGCAGTTGAAGTCGATGGAAGTTCCACGCGAATTACGAACTTTAGATAACGGTGACATGACGAAATTCCGGGAACTTGAGAAGCTAGTTCGGTGTCTACGTACGGAGAAGGATGAAGCTATCAAGGACAAGCTGGACGTGCAGGAGAAATTGAAGCTTCAGGACAAAGAATTGAAGGATGCGCTCACGCAACGTAAACTCGCGATGGCGGAATATACGGAAGTGTCGGACAAATTATCCGAGCTGCGGCAGCAGAAGCAAAAGTTATCGAGACAGGTTCGAGACAAGGAGGAAGAGTTGGAGGTCGCGATGCAGAAGGTCGATACTTTACGCCACGATATTCGGAAAGCCGAGAAGCTGCGTAGAGAGTTGGAGAATAGAATCGATGAAGCGATGGCGGAAACTGGCAAAGAGAGGAAATTGAGAGAGCGCAGCGAGGAATATTGCAAGCAGATGCAAGAGGAGACGGAGAAGATTAGGCAACGTTCTCTTGGGAACGATGCCAGTGCGAATCACGCATTGGCCACTCAGGAGATTAACAGGCTAAAGGCGGAAGTTGAAAAACTTGAAGTTCAGTATAACGAAAACTTGACTCAACAGCAAAGCAGATTTAACCTTGAGATTCGAAGTCTGCAGGAACAATTGCACGAAGCGGAAGCTAGAAGAGAGCTATTGGAAAGGGAGGTGCAGCTCACCAAAGAGAAATTGGATGCCGCGAGATTGGAAAACATCACCGACAGTGAAGAAACTATAAGCGAGTTGAATAGACGTCACGAGAGAGAAAAGATTATGCTAGTTGAAGAAAACAAGAAGCTTGTATTGGAGCTCGGTGCCCTTACCGACAGCGTTAACAGATTGCAAGGTGAGAGAAGGCAGTTGGAGGACGAATATGAGGAGCTGAGAAACAAGAAAGAAGCTATCGCGCAGTGGGAAGCTCAGATTACCGAGATCATTCAGTGGGTGTCGGATGAGAAAGACGCTCGTGGATATTTGCAGGTACATTTACTTTTTCATTCGGCCTGGAATATTTATTATCATCCTTCGAGATACGATAATGGTATATACATACATTGAGGAGACTTTTTTTTAGCTTATTTGCAAAGAGGGAAAATTATTGTTTTTCGATTACAGGCCTTGGCTACGAAAATGACGGAAGAATTGGAATTCTTAAAACACTCCGGCGGAGTGAGCGGTGTTGGAAGTGGTACCACGATGGCGGATAAAAATTGGCGAAATCGTCGGTCGCAGAAGCTCGATAAGATGGAGCTTTTGAATTTGCAGAGCTCCTTGCAAAGCGAAATACAGGCGAAGCAAGCGATTTCCGAGGAGCTCACCAAGACTCGCTCGGATCTGATAGCTGCGCAAAAGTAATTTTCACTGAGAAAGAATTGACGAAAAAAATATTTAAAAAAAACAAGTTGCAAACGATAACACAGATCGGATACCTTTGTTCTCGCTTTTCTTATTCTATTTTTCCTTTTTAGGGAATTACGAGATTTCAAGCAGCGATTGGATACCATGTCGCACGAATTGAAACGGAAAGATATGCAAGTAAAAGAGCTGCAAGCGCGTCTCGATACCGGGGATGGCTGTAAGTACACTTCAATTGACAATGTGGAAAGCGAGAAATGCACAAAAGTCCGTTTGTTATATCGCTATGGAAACATTGCGTCTACATTTGTTCTGCAAGTCGCAGCTGTACATGTTGTATACATATTTGGTAGATTTGTTGATCTCTATACAAGTGTTTGAATCTGTTTTAAATTCTAGTCTCGTACTGTAAAGAAGTTACTGATGCGCGCGCGTACACATGCACGCACACGCGCACACAACACATGGAATATTTTACTGGGGCTATTCTAATCTTATTGAAATCCCTTTATAGTTACACTTGCACTTTCACAGTGACAGCTTTTGCATGCATATCTTCGAACCAATGTAGTTTTGTGGGAATACCACATATTGATATTTTTTTTCGTTTTTTTCATAGGCAATAGTATTTATTTGCCAAGTTACAATTATGCTATAATGTTTGAGCAAATATTTTTAATTGCGGAAGAATGAAGAGAATCGTTAAACGCATGCCGGAAAAGTATTGTCAATCAATGGGTCTTCAAGACGGGATCAAATTAAAAAATGTTACGCATGTGTAATCTCCGAGAGGATGACTTTTGTAGTATAAATAACTTTTATTAGAGAGGAGAGTAACGCATCACAGTATCTGGCACAGTAATCCCTTTGTAGAATTTTATACGGTCTAGTTAGAGAGTAAAGTTATGGAGGCGCTATAAAAATATGCACATAATTATTGAGAAACGATGTTGAAACACATCAACGATGCCTTCCCCCAATAATTACTTTTATTTCTCAAGCCATAAGATCGTCGATAAGATTACGGGCGTACTCAACAGTTTCTTCTTTACGATTTTGTCCCGTCTCCAATACTTTGTTCATATACTGCGTCTCTGCTTCTTTTACTACTCTTGTCCAAATTCGATCTGCATTTACCAGTACAACATTTCTGGTTGACTGCGAACATAAAACTTAGAATTCGTGCTGTTTCTTCCTCAACAAGATGTACTTTGTGCGACGAGTACGTCTCACGAGTTTCTCCTGAACGCTAGCAAGGGAAAAGAGGCGATGTCATAGCCGATCGGTTTGAGCTGCCAGTAATTCTCTTGAATACTTATTTCACTCGTCACTTGACGTGGAAATGTTATCAGAAACACAATTAGCTTCGGTCTCATCTAAAATATCTTAATCCACTTCCGTTCTCATTGCGCATAAAATCAGAATTGTGTGACAAACGAAATGAATTATTAGCGTGTATATTTCTTATATTTCTAATATAAGTACATATTTGTATATCTCCAACATACTTTGGAACGATCTCTGCTCCCTGCACCGATACAGTTTCACAGATACAGTCGGTAGAAGAAATTTTAACGTTACGAAAAAAAGAAACAAAGTTAATTACACGTATTTTGTTATCACCACATATTATCTAAAGGACAATTATTGAGATATTTGCCGTCGCAGATCGTTATTTACGTGGAATAATCAAAATCAATCGTGTGCGTTGTTTGAATCTCTCTAGACTGGGGGGAAAAAAATGCGTTTCCTTTTCTAGAAAGCGCGAAGGAAGATCTGTCGCTTGACACGTTGAGTGCATTAAACTTGTCTCATATCAATGTACGAAGTACGAATTTATAGAGATCGGTATTACTGGGATCTATGTAGCATAGTAACTCGATTCTCCAGTACGGTATGCGATTCTGATTTTCTAGACTACAAAGTGCCTCTGTTTATTGGCGTAACGAGCTGCGTGTGGGGCCTCTTGTTGCTCATCTTCAAACTATATTTGTGACAGCTGTCTCGTCCAGCGATACTACAAGCAAATCTCCAAACATCGTTAGCACCAAACCCCAACGTATCATCGTACATCAGCCGTCGTCACCCCTACCAGTAATGCGTGCCCCCCGCATCACGACTTGTCGCTTATTAACTAGATTCGTTCCAGTCAACACGTTCATCAGTCAGAATGCCGTCTCCATCGTATCGCCGCCCGGTAAATGATGTGGCAGCAAAAAAAGCGACTTTGGATTGGATATTTTAATTGCTAATTACACGATGCAGCGCCATGGTTTATCTCTCTGTTTCTTTACTACTCTATTTCCCGTATCGCGGTTTCTTGGGGAAAAGCCCGAGAGGAGTAAAACGTAGCACTGCATCGCCTTTGAAGCTTATAATAAGCAGACGTTGATGTGTCCGATATCACCCTAGTTCGAGTTGCAGTATCGTTGGTGGATTTTGTAAATGTGTTTTTTTTTTCGTGACGATACAGTTAGCTTTAATAATATCTCTATTCAACTCGATTGATCGTGTTTTAATCAATGGATTAACAGATGTGTGTGAATTGTTTCGCTTTACATGGCAGTAAAAACCAGCTGAGACTTGTAACACTTGAGAGCTGCCTCCTCCAGCGCAACTTCACCTTTCATAAGAGAATGGTTGAAGTGTACAGTCGTGAAAGGTACGGAAAGGTTGTCCGACGTTGTATGATAAATTTTGGAAACACAAAGGAACGATATGCACGAATATCTATGCAATGATACATACGAATATCCCGAAAACTTATTGTAAAACGTCGGACGACCTCTCTGACCATGACCGAGCCGTATATCTTTGTTTTTCCTGACATGTATCTCTGACGCAAAGACATCAGAGAAACACGCACGCAATTACTACCTTTTTCTTGTCTAAATAATCTTCAAAGCATGTATACTTGACAAATGTACAAGTGTGCTAAGAGATTTACCGTATTTTCAGGTAAGATATTACATGTCGCTGAAATCCTAGCGCTAGGACGGTGGTGTTATTTTTCCCATGTTCGCAAATATTTTACATTTGTAACTTTCCCCTATCATCAGCACGCTTGCTTATCCGATCTTCGTTTCTCTCATTAGTTCTAGAACGTCCTACATCGCAGATGTCGTATCTCGAGCACTTCCTTAAAGAAACGACAAGTAGCACGCGTCATGGAAGCGTCGACAGTGTGGAAGGTGACATCGAGGACAATCGTGCACCTAGTATCACGAGCAGCAAGAGTAATCTGTCTGAACTTAGTATCGTAAGTATCTTGACACGCGCACATTTTATGTTTACTATGATTTTATTTTTACACGTGTGATATACGAGTACATACGTAAAACTATTTCGAATAACGAATAGTAGATTGTAACGTGCTTTGTGTAATATACATTACGCTCTTAGTTCTACTTCTTTTCCTACAGTTTCTTTTTTCTCCTTTTAGGATCCAACTTCGCCATTATCCCACGAACTTTTGAACAAATCTTCGTCCACTCACGGTCAAGCCAATTTGCAACCAAAGCCTAAGTCACACCAATTTCTCGTGCGGACGTTTTCAGCGCCTACAAAGTGTAATCACTGCACGTCTTTGATGGTCGGTTTAACGAGGCAAGGAGTCGTGTGCGAAGTGTGCGGCTTCGCCTGCCATATGCCTTGTTGCGACAAAGTACCTCCGATGTGTCCTGTGCCCCATGATCAAAGTAAGTAACCCAAGTCAAAAGCTCGCCCTTCTAGCGTGCCAAAATTTATATTTATATATTAAGCTGCTAGTTTCTTGTCATATAACATTCGCGACATGCTTGTTCCAGCGAAACGACCACTGGGGATCGATCCTACACGTGGAATAGGTACTGCGTACGAAGGATATGTCAAAGTGCCAAAAATGGGTGGTGTCAAGAAGGGTTGGGTGCGTCAATTCGTCGTAGTTTGCGACTTTAAATTATTTCTCTACGACATCTCGCAAGATCGCAATGCCTTGCCGTCTGTGTATGTTTCGCAAGTTCTCGATATGAGAGATGAAGAATTCAGCGTCAGCTCCGTTCGCGATTCTGACGTAATACACGCTACAAAGAAGGACATTCCGTGTATATTTAGGGTAATGCCAAATTTTTATCGTCCGGCCACAGTAGACTCTTCCTCTATTGTATATTGTATTTCGTTTTTGCTTGGAAATGGCACAAATTGTCTTACTTTTTCTTCAGATAACTACGTCGTTATTGGAGCCTCCTGGATTGAGAAATCATACATTAATGTTGGCGGATACGGAGAGCGAAAAAACAAAATGGGTGGTAGCCTTAAGCGAGCTTCATAGAATTTTAAAGAGAAACAATCTTCCAAACACAACGGTATATACTTAATAATTGCAAATATTGTAACGACATATTTCTTCTTTGTCTTTCCCTTTGCCATTTTCTTTTACTCTCTTTTTCATACCTTTAATTATTATCAACGGAAAGCTGTAAATGTCACTTTTTATGAGTATAAATGTCAAGACGCTATTAACACCATATTAATGTATTATTGTCCTCTTTTGTAGATTTTTAGAGCGAAAGAACTATTGGACAATACCTTGGCTTTCATTAAAAATGTCATGTCAGGAGCAATTATTGATCCGGATCGTCTAGTCATTGGTACAGAGGAAGGTCTCTTCTGCTTAGATTTAGATCGTAGTGGTGAGTCATCAAACCAAGACAAGTCTGAAAGGCGGTAGAAATGATGATAAAATAATAACAAATACATATGCAGGTTTACAAGTTGCTAGGTTTATTATTAAAAAATCCCCAAAATTGCTTATTTTTTAGAGCTACTTTAAAGCTCAACTCGTTTGCAAATATGTATATTAAGCTAAGCAATTATATCTGACGATATATATACTTGAGTGTAAATTTGAATAAATTTGCAGAAATTGCAAGAGTCGGGGAAGGAAAAAAGATATATCTTCTTGAATATGTTACTGAGGAACAATTGATTGTGGTATTGAGCGGTAAGCAACGTCATGTACGGCTGGTTCCAGTACGTGCCTTGGATGGAGACGAGGTCGAATGGATTAAAGTAGCGGAAACTAAAGGATGCATCACGTTAACGACTGGAGTAGTGCGTCGTAATCCGCTTAATTATTGCTTATGCGTTGCAATAAAGAAACAAGTAAGGGCGCACGATTGTTACTCTACGTTACATACGTAGCGTACATATAATACGCACGTTTCGACGTATGTAGCGCCGTTTGTAAATGCGTTACTTCTTCTCTTTTGTAGAACGCATCGCAAATCATCATCTACGAAATAACACGTACGAAAACGAGGCATAAACGTATACGCGAATTAATGTTACCGTGTCACGCACAAACCTTACAAGTTCTCTCCGAGGGTCGCTTATGCGTTGGTTATCCGTCTGGTTTTTCCATTTACAGCATTTTAGGAGATCATCACCCTATTTGTAAGTATAATATAAAACAAATGTGTCCCTTGTATCGTCGCCCAGTCCCGTATCGCAACTTTATCGAGACCTCCTTACGCTTGCTCCAGCTTTGGTCCACGCTGAGAATACGCTTTTGGGTTTCCTCACCTACAGTGCCGTGGATGCGCTACGTTGCATCGAGCTGGCACGCGGTGAATTCTTATTAGTCTTCCATACGTTAGCAGTGTACGTTGATAGTCAGGGAAGAAAGAGTCGGGATCGAGAGATAATGTATCCTGCAGTTCCTACGGCAGTTAGTAAGTGTTTACCACCGCAACGTTATGTCTAACTGATCGTGACACTCTCGTCGGAAACACTGAAAAATCCTCAAAATCTCGTACCGTTCTCGTTCTATTTACAAATTGTTTAAGTAATATTGTTCGACCATATCCGGCGAAAATTTTACAACGAACAATGTTACCTCAGCCAGGGTGTAGGGAGGGTCCAGATTCGTATCCTGGCTGAGGTAATACTTTTCGTCATAACATTTCCGCTAGATATGGTCGAATAATTTATTACTTGTTCGGTTATTTAGCACTGGCGACGGAAACTATCACTCGTGTTGCGAATTGTTTGTCTCCGATTTCAGGCTATTGCGAGGGATATCTTTTAGTGTACAGCGAGACTCATATCGACGTGTTTGACTGCACATCCGGAGATTGGTTACAAACGCTTAACGTGAAACGAGCCCGACCGTTGAACGTTTCGGGCACTCTTACGTCTTGCGTGATAAATGACATGCCGTATGTTATTTATCTCAGCAATCTGCATCAGCGTAAGTGTCCATTGTGCGCAATACAGACGACACTTTTAACCCTTGGTTTAACATTTACTTACCATCCTGTTGGATCGATTGGTTTAATAAACATGTAACTCTAGGAGAACTATTGAATCTGACGCCATTGGACGCGAGCGGTAGACAAATGACAAGGCCACGACGAAGATTTTCGCTGCGAGAGGGCAATAGAGCCGTACGTCCCACGGACAGACGTTCGAAAATGATTTCTGCGCCGACAAATTTCAATCATATTAGTCACATGGGTCCAGGAAATGGGATACAGGTGCGTAAAAAGTGTCAAGCCCCAAAGTTTGGATTCAGTAAACGACAATTATTATCGTACATTATATAGCGGATGATACGTAGACGAGCTGGATGGGTTTTAAAAGATAGATCTCTTGGCGTTTGCTAATTTCAATTTGTTATGTATATTCATATCGTGCATTCGTGCAAGCACATTTCAAGTATATTTCATTGTCGTAGATACAACGTTTATTAGATTTGCCTACGACATTGGAAACTGCTGATCAGCAACACACGAGTCATCACGGTAGTTCTCATCTTCACAGTAGCCAGCAAAGAGTAAGTAATGCGAGTCGTACGTTTTTCGTCAAACGAATTGGATCGCAGCAGTTTCCTATCGCAAATCCAATTTCAATGAGGCAAAGAAATACGTGTCGATCGCCCTTTCCATTTCACTTTTTCTGTGTAGTTGTACGACGCTACGCTTCAGACACCCAACAAGCCAGCGCCACTGCCTCCTAGGCATCCCCCTTCCGACGCGCGACGTCTGAGCTCGCATATGTCAAGAAACTCTGGATATTCACCGCACAACGGTAAATTGATGCAGGCACATGCGACACGTGGCCGAGCTTATGTTTCTCACATATTTTTAATGTTGTAAAGAAATTGCAACGCGTGGAATACGTATTTCCCAATCGTTGCTGCATTTTTCCCGGTTAATCAGACGTAATGTATATACAGGCTCGACAACATCACGAAGAGGTCCCGCGCCACCACGGCCAACTGCCACGCCTCCTTCCTTACCGCGCACTCCGGTGGACCAAATTGATTCCGAATCGGTACATTTGCGTTCACACACTCCGCTCTCTCTCGGCAGTATCGCATCTTTACACAACAAGGTAATTAGCTGTACCACAGGTGTGTTACTTTGTACTATTGACTATATCGTTGCAACACGAGGAATTAAGTTACCCATTGAGTTTATCTACATACCGTACGATTCTGAAAAAAATAGATTTGCAACTCTAAAATGGTGTGCATAGGCAAAAAACATACATTTGTATTTGTTTTTATAGGAGCATCCGTCTGGTGGCAGTCCTAGACACTCGATAGCTTCAAACAATAGCTCAAATCCATCAACACCACCGAGTCCCGCCCACGATCATGGATCGTCGTCGTACGATTCGTAAATTTATTTAACATTTATGAAGATTTAGGTAAACAGTATGTATCTAGTACATATTTAAGAGAAACGATCAATTCGGTATATACATATGCATATGTATACCTGTGCGCGTCCTCATATGTATGTATATATGTTAAGCTCTTATATTTTTACTATACATGTTCACTCTCCATCTGTCTTTTTCCCTCCGCGGCGCTAAGAACGCGGATTTTGATAATCAATCCCCGTTGACTACGTGGACTTGTGTCAATCAAATCAGAAACTTGTCAATCCGAACCTCCGTTGTTTGATAAATCGAAATTTAATTTTAGACTCGAGCCTAACATATATAGTCATATATTTGTAATGTACTTTACAAACATGCAGTGTTTGATCTTTGGAATGGAAAGTTATTTCGCGGTATTGCCTTACCGTCGTGCAATATAATAATGCATACTTAACATAATACAAGTCAAAACGAGTATCGTAATCGTTGCGCTTTGACGACTTTGTAATACACCGGCGCGCCGCGTGATACCTTTTTATGTGTGCGTGTGTCGCACGAGCGCACGCACACGTAAGGGTCAGCCGCGGCGGGTTTTTTTCTCTCGCAAAAGATGCATTAGTGCGTTTCTATAATTTTCTGATTTTTTCAAGAGTTTATATGTAATAATTTATGGTCGCGTTTAATGAAGAGATCCATTATTATAATATAATGGTAAATTATTGTAAATACTTTATACTCGACGAGAGAAACGATCGTATCGTTAAGCTCGCTTTGCGATGCCATATCCATTTCTTTCGATTAGTTTGTCGTTCTTTATCTCGAACGCGAATGATTGATTGCGACGATTTATATAACAAAAATTGGAATCTCAGTCAAATTAACTAGCAATAAAATTTTAAGCTATTTAATGTATCGTACGTATCCTCGACTCTAGACGAGAGCAGTAGCTGCGAATGTATAAGTATACTTAACTAACGTTACACCGGGAATACTTGCGCGATTTTTAGTTAGTCCCGTTTATCATTTATTGTCGTGATAATTGGATCGTAAATACACGTCACGAACGCTACGAAACGAATCTCTCTCGATCTTTTCATCGTGCAGATGATAATTTCTCTCTTTTTTTTCTTCTCTTTCCTGCCGGCACAGTTTCGGTTTTTCCCTTGATAAC
Source organism: Vollenhovia emeryi (assembly GCF_000949405.1). Lineage (NCBI taxonomy): Eukaryota > Metazoa > Arthropoda > Insecta > Hymenoptera > Formicidae > Vollenhovia > Vollenhovia emeryi. Next base: position 146,374 of record NW_011967043.1, on the reverse strand, counting down.
AAAGTCGGAGATGTTTATATTATCGCTCTTACAAGCGGCATCAATCGCGCACCGCGCGCGACTATCCCCGGTTTAACGAGGTGGCGAATTAGACGGAGCGCGAATCGATTCGATGCCTTACGACTAAACGTTTTCTATCGCGTCATAACGCGCCGATGTGCACGGTATTATCCGACTGTGTGAATAGTAGAATGATCGTGTCGCGAGCTCCCGCTGATAATAAGTAGTTGTTAAGAAGAGGACTCGCCTGCGTGCGCTGTAGGCACACGCGATGCGTTGTCGTGTCGAGAAACGCGACGGTGAAATATGTATCGTGTGTATATCGAGTGTGTGTACCCCAACTGGAAAATCGAACGAGAGAGTATTGTCGTTTGACGATCGAGGGCATAATATCATTGATTAGCAGAAATCTTAGTGCGGATCATTTGAGGTAAAACACTAGGTGGAAATAGGGGGAAGGAAGCCGTATTTACAGCCTGTGGCAATTACTAGACGTAAAAAGAGATCACGCGCGCGTGAATACATTTAAGTGCAATGTATCGAAATTAAGGCTAACGCTAAAAGGAACAGAAGAAAATAGCGAACAGGCGACGAGGAGATATTGTCATTGAGCCAGGTCGTTCGAAGAATAGTTTCTCCCTTTTGTAAATTAATATATGCGAATTAGGTTTTAAACGGCGTGTACATTACGAGACTGCGACGCGCGCTTTCGTTACTTTTGTACGTACAACGAGTGGGCGAAGTGCCAGTATGCTAGGCGTATGACCAAATGAAACTAATTTATTTCAAACGACGAAATGTGTACTCTCCTCCTCGTCCTCGTAATTAACAATCGACCCATATTGGTTGTCCTATCGGTTCTTTCTTTTTTTTTATAACTATAGCTAAGTTTTTATAGCTGTTCACCGAGGAAGACGGTGAAACGAAGAGACTTGAATTGTCGAGAAATTTTCGCATTATTTTCAACGCGCTTTGTACCGCAAGCGACGTTGTGTAACGTGCACACGATTGAGATATAAGGAAGGCGGTATTATCGCAAACGTATGCTTAAAAGAGGAGAGAAAAGAAAATGCAGCTGCAGAAGATCGTAAGACTTGGTACAAGAGGACAACTGTCTCAGGATTCAATGCCAGTAGCTTAAGTACGGTATAGCATTACCTAGCGATCAAGAGACTCGAACAAACTGCTGAGAGTAATTTTATGTTCGTTGCTGTGTCTCTCCCTCTCTTTCTCTATCTCTCTCCCCCCCCCCTCTCTCTCTCTCTCTCGCTCGCTCGCTCGCTCGCTCTCTAACTCAATTTTTGTAAAGCAAGCTAATCGAAATTGAAAAGCTGGGTGATGCACAAGCACGTTGAATGAGAGTATGAGTAACATCCTCCGACATACATCTGCTTCCTAAGTATACAGATTATAGACACAGTTACTATCGATGGCTACGGTAAACTCGACAGCCTTATTCTAAATGGACAGAGGAGATCGCGAAGAGATCGTACCGTTTATACGCAATGCACCGTTTCCCGACAAAACGCCGAGCGAGACGATGAGAAGCCTCGGCGTGTCGGCCGCAATCGCAAATCGCAACGTGAAAGAATGATACATACGAGATGAAACGTCGCGCTGTACTTATCGATAGAATCGAATGATCCGCCTATTCTTCCGTTACTGTTACTTAAGGGTTCTTTAAAACGAGAGACATCGACTGTTCGTATTTTTGGTTGCGTCGTCACTTTCGGCCAGATCTCGGCGATCGATGCATCACACACGCATGAAAGGAATTGTCATTCCTGTATATAGGATTGATTTCACGTCTTTGTAAATAACTTCGATTTCGGTCTACTTCTCAAATCTATTTAAGATATATATATATTCCCAGTGACCCCGATTGATTTACGAGCCTATATCGTTATTTATATTGGACGTACTCTCCGTGGGGCTACTAAAAGGATGTTATCCGGTTCATCATTTTGTACGTAAAAATGCGAGTATCGTTTTAGATGCGTATATTGTTTTCTTTTTTTTAATCAAGTATCGAGATCTACGGCATTCTGCGCGCGACAAGAAATTATATATATATATATATATATTTGCAGACTGTACGAATGTGACTAGCATTTTTTACATGAGGCGGGCAGTCGTCCGTTTAAACCCTGTATAACCCAGTTTTTAATTGTTTCATCGAGTAACAATGATTTTTCATGCATTTTAACAACTGTCTTACTGGACTGCTAAACAGTGGCGCGCGCGAAAGGCTAAAAGAAATTATTGCGGCACCGACGCAAAAGATTGTCCCTCCGGTTCTCAACCCAGCCAGATTGTTCCGACGGACATCAGCCGGTTTCCAGTATAAGATAATTTTGCTGAAGAGTAAAATCAACGACGCAACAAAATTTTACAATAATAATTGGGTTATAGAGGGCTGAAGAAACGCTGTTACGACATTTTAAATTGTTAATCTCAGTCGGCGATGTAACAGTAAGATTATACTATTCATAACTTTGCAAACAATTAGATTAACAATCCATCCACCCATCCCTCTCTCGCGCATACACTAAAACACACACACACACACATACGTTATTTATAACAATATACGCGTATCGTTAGCAATATTTATTAAAACCGTATAGCGAAATATTATTTGCGCTTTGGATAAAAGTTGTACCTTATTGTAAATTATCGCGTGTGAGCTATTATTAGCAAGAAAGGAGACCAAACTTTATGTATCTAGTATCTCGCTATAAGGCGCCGAGACGCCTGTCTCTGTACATTTTGTAGTATTTATATCGTTTGTCATATTCTTTCTCGCGTGTGAGACTACCAGAAGGAGGGTAGCGAGACGTGTATAATATATTTTTTATTTTATCCATTCGAAAACGAGTTAATTTTCCTGTGTAGAACAGCTATATTAATAAAAGTAAAGGAGAGCCCATATCCGTTGTATGATTAACCGGTTCAACAGCGTTAAATGTTATCTTACTTTTCGCCGAAAATGAAATGGAACACAAGGTTTAAAGTACAGCTCCGAAGTAAGTGCTTTCTTCTTCAACAATGTCGACTGAAAAAATACACGGCAATTTTAATCCGCCGGATAATTATGTAGAAAGTGGATGCGAACTGACTGTGGAAACTGTCAGGGTGTGCGAAAAGATGTGATCGAAATTAAAAGTCCGTGGAGAATTAACGTACGAGGAAGAATATTACTTGCTATTATTTTGCTAAATACACATGAGAATTTAGCCATTTAAAAACGAGTTAATTTTCCTGTGTGACACAGCTATATTAATGAAAGTGAAGGAGAGCTCATGTCCGTTGTATGATTAACAGTTTCAATAGCATTAAATGTTATCCTACTTTTCGCTGAAAATGAAATGGAACGTAAGGTTTGAAGTACGGCTCCGAAGTGCTTTCTTCTTTAATGTTGATTGAAAAAAATAGCAATTTTAATCCGTCGAACAATTGTATAGAAAGTGGACACGGTCCGACTGTAGAAACTGTCGGGATGTGCGAAGAGATGTGTTTGAAATTAAAAGTCCGCGGAGAATTAACGTACAAGGAAGAATATTACTTGCTGGTATTTTGCTAAATACAAATATGAGTTTACCAAGAAATTGACATCTTGATAGTCTAAAAAATTAACACTTTGTTGAAAAGATCTTTATATAAAATTTTATTTCAAACAAATGACGAAAAAATTCGTCTTTGTCACAGAATTGTACTTATTACTAAATTACTACATCCACGTATCGGTTATTATATCTATAATCCATTATTACTCTCCTGGTACGGTCATATTCAGAAAAATTGCACGACGTTCTACAATAAGTGTTTGGAATATTTAACTGTATCATACACAAGTTATTGGTGCATAGCATTCTTACGCTTTCATAATGCGTATGGCTGTACTATGCAGAAACTATAATATCTTGCATGATAGACTGTATCTCCGAAATTTATCATAAACTGTAGAACAACCTTTCTGATCACGACTGTACAGGATTATTAATTCTATGAATAGAAAATGGTCCCTAGGAATTGTATATTATTAATACACGGCAAACAATCTTCGCCATCATAGCTAATGATGATCTACTACAAATTTTTTCTGCCGTAACCATAAATTTCTAACCTATAGCAAACAGTTTCCTGTTGCAACTGATTCAGAGGCATAACAATCGCAAGAGAATTAGTAGTACATATTAGCTCCATGTACAATATATACATTAGTCCATGTATTACAAATAAATTTAGCTCCGGCATCTATATTGTTTTTCCGCATATGCAAGCTTCCTGTGGAATGTCAGATCTAAGTCTCTGTGTTCCGTGAAGAAACGTCGCGATTCACTGTGACTGTTCATACAAATCTTCTACACGTTTTCCGTTGTGTCTATTACGTGTTTAGCTTCATTTAACTTATCTCCTTCGTTTAGTGCGCGATACGTTTTCTTTAACAACGTAGCATTTAGTTTATTAGTCGCTTAAGTTATATTTAGTTACTGAGACTTTTGTAGACAATTAGAAAGTGATTGCAATAAATGATTTTCGGTGGTTCGGGCCATCTATCTGGTATTAAGCAACGGAATGGATGCTCTCCATTATAGATGTAGGACGGATTAAACGGATATTAAACTGAATTTAATAAAAGTATCATCACTGACGATTGTAATGGTAGGGCCAGAATTAAAAAGTAAATCCTATGCGTTACCCGATTTCATATTGCAGCAGAAAAAATGTTCGTTTGAGTTTTATAATATTAACATTAACACGCAAAATTGTTATTCGCGCCAACAACATGAACGACTAGATCTTCGCGTTTTGGGACATACTCTAATACCCGCATAGCGTGAAACAATGTTAAGGGAAATGTCACAAACGCCGAGTGTAAAGCTGCGAGGAGATCATATGACTTTTCCGGATTTATCAGTCTGTATATTCGCATAAGTTTTCATAAAATCGTCCATGTTTTGAAACGTCCGTGTTGGAAACACGTGTAAAGTAACTTATATTTATGTTTAAGTCAGTTAAAAAAGTTCGTTTGATTTGGAAAGATAACTCCAAGGGCACGCACATTTCTTCATGCTCAATACTGTCTATGTGAGCTTCACAATAACTGGCAGCGCACTTCCGACAGTCCTTCAGCGACCGAACGCTATTGTCCATGTTCATGCAGACGGCACAATCCCTTGATAACAAAATCATTTCTACTTCATAACCCTTCATAGGACGTTTCAGTTCCATTTACACTAGGTTTAAAAACTTAAGCTTGCTCTTCATATTTAAAGATACACCAAGTTGTTCCCAGATCGATAATATTTCCCGTACGGCTTTGCAGAACGACTTATGCTGTTCCCGGTGTTCCTCATGATGTTGCAGACTACAATAGGATCGAGATCAACTTGCAGCTGTTGCACCTCTTTAAAGGGACCTTGTCACCGAACTCTTTGCAAACGTGGCACACGGTAGCGTAGAAGTAATTATAGGCGATAAGATCTTGATTTTCCGCTCCAGGTTCCATGACTTTTGGCTGATCTGGTTACACCGTTCGTCAAAGTCTCTTGCAGTCTAAAGACAAGTATACCCAGTGAGAAATGATTCGTCGATCGACGTCGAAATGATGTCGAATCGACGTCAATTCGACGGTGTCGATGTCGTTTCGACGTCGATCGACGAATCATTTCTCACCGGGTAACCGCAACGTGTAATCCAGATAAACGAAGTTCACTTATTTCCATGGACCTAAGAATCTCTGGACCGAGCACGAAGTGGGAGGACGGGCAAGGGGGCTGTTAAATTTGCGGTAAGGGGGACGAGAGTGCTCTCCTTTTCTGTCCTCTTGGTATCTCATTCTACAAGAGGTCACATTCGGCTTGATGACGAATGTAACCGAAGATAGTCGAAGTTTGTGTATAGTCTATACATAATAATTTCTCGACGGGAACATGGACGTAAGAATCTCTGGACTTCAGAAGTTAGCGAGTATAGACTTGTCTAGTCTTTCGGGAATCATCGGATATACGGCGGAAATACCCGACGGTGACCTCTTGTAGAAAGAGACAGTACTATCCTCCCCTTACCGCGAATTTAACAGCCCCCTCGCTGTATGCTCGGTCCAGAGATTCTTAGGTCCATGCTTATTTCGAATACGCACACAAGTGGAACGTTATGTTTTCGCATGGTATACAGGTCCGGGGACTGCCTCTAATTTTCGATGGTGGGGGTAGGTCGCTTAGCGAGGAAATTCTCTTGGTGGCGAGGGACGCTGGAGGCCGGGAGGGATATCTGTCTGCCTTTGTCCCATCCCATGCACGGTAAACTCGACATATCCCCTCGGCCTCCAGCGTCCCTCGCCACCAAAAGAACACAGACTGCAACGCTGTGGCCATTACAAGTTACAAGAACTACAAAATTTCTTCGCTAAGCGACCTACCCCCACCATATGAGTTACCAGACCTGTATGTAAGACCGTGGTCGTGGCACATGGATAAATCAGAGTTTTTCTTCCCATCCTTAAGCCGTCTTTTCAAGGGTACATTGCGAAGTGTTATAACGATATAGAAATTTTGCGTCACGTATACAATGCACGAAATGGAAATATCGCATACTTAACGTTACGATAATAGTTGATTTCACGAACGGTGTAGATTTTCAGTAATGTCATTTAAATACACTATAATATATAATTTATTAACGGATCTGTTATAATAAATGTACCGTTTATCTGTTATCACACACGAGATCTGTACAGACGCGTTTGCCTGTAAACCTACACCTTCCTAACATACCATATTAAGTTCTCGTTAAAGAAGTATTATGTAGACTGTAGAGAAACAATCAATGCAATTCTTTGAAGCACATATTTAATATTAGATAACAGGTTTTCATCACCCAATCACAAATACTTTTTCGCAACGATTACATGATCTAACAATAAATTTTTTACTAAATAGATATCCTCCCAAGGGCAATACAGTCATAGTGGAATCATCTGATGATGCCTATTAATTTAGCAAAAACTCCGCTGTCCCATATTAGGATCCTATCCCATAATAGGGGACTTTCCTGTACGTTAGATAAATGTGCAGAATTGGCACTCCAGCAGAAATCGCGATGTTTGTGGTCGTAATCAACAAAATAAAATATAAGAACATATGTACGCGAGATTGCAATAGGGAGCTTACGGTTTTGTAGGCAAAATTCACGTTTATTAATGTATTGTTTAATTAATATTACTCATTTAGTCAGAATACAACGTTGACAGGAATAAAACAAATTTCTAGACACGTTCAGAATGATTCAGAAAAGTAGTTTTGTGGAAAGTAAGTTTATAATTGTACGGTTCCACATGGGCGAGTTTCCAGGCGAAGTCCATCGCACGTCGATCCCTGCTTTCAGAGCGAAACAAGGTCCATGCGTTGTACGGTGTCTCGGTTTACGAGAGGTCGATTAACAAGTAGAGAATCGAGCAAGAGGTAAATTAGTTTCGAAAACAAATTGATGTACGCATAGTAACGTCATTATGTCAGACAGCTATTAATTAGGTAGAGGAAGTAAAAGTGCTAGTTGTTCTATTTCATAATTTCAGCTTTAATTTCTTGATATTTCCGTAGTACGAGTACATTGTTGTGATGATTCTCTTCTTCTTTAGTAGCTTCCGGGAACCATTTGCGTCCAATCGTTTGAAAAGTTCGCAATACAACATAAAAGATACTAAATTTCCAGTACAAAAGCAATTTAAATGATTACAGGATTATTCTATCTTTCTTCTTCTCCTTTAAACAAAGATCAGCGCGGAAAACGCCATAATAACAATTATAGCTACTCACCCAATATGCTAAAAAAATGTAAGCAACCGGTCGATCTTGCTACCGTTCTTAATTAAATAAATGTACAAAACATACCGCCCCGCTTTTACATGCAGATGTAATCCGCATATTCTATTTTTTTTCTTCCTTCGTTATAATTACATTTTATTACTCTTGTTCATATTTATAATTGCGTGTCTCTCGAGGATGATTGCGCAAAATAAAATCCATAGTAAATATTATTCGAATTATAATCTTTAAATATATATTTAAATATGGTGCGCGGACTTGAGGTTACAATTTGTCAAGGTATGCGTTCAAGTCTGGGAGACCCTCCTTCAATCCCTTCCTCTTACGTGTATCCTGGAAGAAGAGAAAAAGAACGAATTTCCATCAATATGTCGATTTGATTGCGTATATACAATTGCGATAACTATCTCGATAAAGTTTTATTCGAACGACAAAAACTTTGTACGTTTCCCTATTCAGGTAAACCAGGATAGACTACTGGAATACCAAAACTAAAAAACGCTTTCTTTCCCACGAGATTAAAAATAGCGGCGCATTGATTCGCCGCCGCCATTAGTTATGCACGTGGTGAGATATCGGGGAATCGCTTAGCGATAAAGCAATCGCCTGTGCGATGGAAAGACCGATACTTTGTCCTAATATCCATTAAAATAGAAAAGAAAAACCGATGATGCGCGTGGCAGAGAAATGTACGCAGCTTAGAAAGTAAATGAACGAAAAGATCCGAGTTCAAATCCAGCCACGGGCACCGCTGGTCTTCTCGGACGCCACCTCTCTGAGGGAAGTGGCAATCACCTAGAATACCCTGCCACATATATCCCTTTAGGGGTGTAGCTCTCCAGGCTGGAGGTTTCCTTCGGCAAGGTTAGTAGCCTACTGAAGATGAGGTAAAAGCAAATGCTCGAAGTACCAGTTCGCTCTGTATCAGAACTGGATGAAACAGGCTTTAACCCTAATACACGAGAGAATGTACGTACCTGTACGACTTGGTAGGGTCGAGTGGTGATCTCCATCGGGTCACCTGGCAGGATCTGCCAGTGATCGAACACGCACTGTGGGAAAGCCTGACCACCGGTGTTGGAGCGCAGATCGGCAGTGAAGCCGAAGGATTCGTTTACGGGAAGGTACGCCTTAACTACGAACATAGGAGTACCCGCCACCTGTTGTTCTTCGAACACGTGACCTCTCCTACGATTCAGCACGCCGTAGATACCACCGACCGCTACCTCCGGGCACTGCAGAAGACAATTTCGATGTTTAGCTGCCCCGTCATTCCTCCAGTGCGACTCGTGCGCAAAGTCGACATTGCACGTAGTCACGGAAGTGCGCGCGTGGCGCGATACCTTACCTGAATCTCGCACAAGTAAACGGGTTCCATAATACGGGGTGAGGCAGTGAGAAGACAGGCGTAAAGGCAACGTCTTGTGGTAGGGATAATTTGACCACCACCTCTGTGGATCGCGTCGGCGTGTAGTGTCACATCGTGAATGTTGAAACGCACACCTCTCAAATTCTCCTCCGAAAGAACGCCCTGCGGCAGTGTGAAAGTGAATTATTTTCTCGAACCTTTAGCAACTGGTAAGCTCGAAAGAAGCAGAAATCCCTCTCGTTACCTCTTTCGTGGCCCACTGGAATCCAGCCACCACCGAGTCCTTAATTTCGTTGAGGTACTGTACACCCTTGGTGCAGTCGACCAGTATGTTGGGTCCGCTGCCGTCAGGCCCGAAGCACCAGATTTTCCTCGCCTCTGTCACGTCATAGTCGTATTTCTCGTTCAAGTAACGAGCGCGTACTTTGAAGTCATCTCGCGGGTTAACGTCGCCCTGCAAAATATCGAAAGGTCAAAATTCACCTTCCGCTCGAAGCGCCGAATCTACCAATGCCGACGTCTTTCTCGTTTTCATATTCCATTCGATTTTGTTGCAAGTATCGCGTCGCTGACAAAATTTCTCTACAAGAAGAAATGAAACTCACGCTGTCAATGTCTTCAGCGAGACCATCCGGCATCGGACATGCCATCATGAACAGACGATTGTGCTTGTTCGGCGATTTCGACAAACACATTTGATTCGACTGTTCGGAGATCGTTTCTCTGTACGACACGACGGGATCGGACTTCTTGATCGGGATGCATGCGTGATCCTCCTCCAGATCCTTCAGACAGATTTCGAGATGCAGCTCGCCGGCGCCGGCGATGATGTGCTCGCCGGACTCCTCGATGATACACTGTACCATAGGATCGGATTTCGCCAAACGTTTCAGACCTGCCGGATCAAGTATACTTCAATGCACGCGCGAACCAGATATTAAAATTTTCTTTTTTTTTCTCGGTATTTTCTAACGTCAGATGGCAAAAATTAAATCATGAGTCTTCATAACCCAATGCTCAATGTCAATCTCATCATATAGAATCAGCGTCTGGATTCTGTAAGGTCGATCCAAGATTGCGAGTAGACAATCCGAATCATATTTCAAGAACAGCTTCCCAAAATGTAATTGCATCGTGAAAGTCTAAAAATTAATCGCACGCGAAGACTTACGCACCTTCGACCAATTTTGGCAAATCAGCGGGATTCTTCGGCTCGACCGCGACACGCACGACAGGCGATACGGAGAACTTCATAACTTTCATGTTGTGCGCGTCCTTGAACGTTGTGATGGTACCGGTCTTGACCAAGAACTGATCGACGCCGACGAGACCACAAATATTACCTGCGCAAATACATTCATGCGTTATCACACGTGGACACAACGATCGGTAACTTTAGTTCCGTTTAGCCGAGTCAGCTGGCCGTTCTATATTTCTATCACGATAAGTCAGAACAGGTCTGTGAAGAACAATCATCATGGGTGCTGTTGAAGGGTGACGTAAGCAATAAGGCCCGTGGGCTTTTACACCAATCTCGATACTAACCAGAAGGCACATCTTCGATAGCTTCGACGTAACGACCCATCATCAGAATAGTACGCTGGATAGCTTTCTCGTACAGATCCTCTTTCTTGCCCGGTTGGAAGTTGGGTCCCATGATGCGGGCCTTCATGCCGGTACACACCTTGCCTGAAAACACACGGCCGAAGGCGTAGAAACGTCCCTTGTCCGACGTCGGCACCATCTTCGAGACGTACATCATCAGTGGCCCGTTCGGATCGCAGTTCTACAAAGGACGGCTCAATCAATGAAGGTAAACTCTCTCAATCTAATTCTAATTGCGATTCTTCTCGAGTCAGTGTTTCAGTGTCTCTCATCGCGTTTCGGTACAGGTCTGTGAAATTATCATCATCATGCGTTTGCACTAAACACTCGCGACTCGGGCGTGTATTTACGAACCTTGATCCCAACGGCGGCCTCGTCGTCGAGCGGTCCCTCGTACAGCATCTCCATACGGTATTTTTGAGCAGTTACAGGAGACGGCAGGTGAATGGCAATCATCTGAAGCAGAGCTTCTCCGGCGGGCAACCATGTTCTCATGACAACCTGAAAGATCACGCGACACAATGAAGAGAATATTCCCGAGAAGGTAAACCGGCGCACGGTTATCGAGGGTTCCTCAGATTTAGCATTCCCTCATAATCAATCGGAAGAGGTGTCAGAAAAAAAAGCCATGAAACTATCATCATTATATTCCAAGGTTGTGAAGGCTCCCAAAAGAAAAATATGTGGGAAGGAGAAGTGCCATTGTGAGCCACAAAATGAACGGAGCTCTGTTCTCACAATGCAGGAAAAAGAATTTCTCTTCAATATAAAACGTTTCGACCCTTCTTCGGGTCTTCCTCAATAAGACTACAATGAAATCAAAGAAAGTACTCTTAGGGCAACTTTCACCAAGCTCCGGTTAACCCAACCGGTCTAGTAACATGCAGGATTGCAACCGAAACTGATATATTTTATCAGATTCTCATCAGATTCGGTTGCAATCCTGCATGTTACTAGACCGGTTGGGTTAACCGGAGCTTGGTGAAAGTTGTCCTTACTGAGGAAGACCCGGAGAAGGGTTGAAACGTTTTATATTAAAGAGAAATTCTTTTTCCTGTATTGTGAGAACCGAGTTCCGTTCATTTTGCGGCTCACATTGGGACTTTTCCTTCCTACATATCATCATTATGTGCGTCTCCGGCCATCCAGTGTCTGTACAATCGAGAGGAGTCTACCTTCAACAGAGCTTTCCCATCCTTGTCCTTGTCCTCGGGCTTCAGCACGATACCCAGCTTCTTCAGCAGATTATCCGCCTCCTCCTTCTTGTAGTTCATAATACAATCGAATACCTGTAAACAATTTTTTTACTTCAGTTATCAACGGGACGATAACGCGGAGATAGATTTACCTTACGTAACGCCCCGAGGACTCACCTTATAAATTGGATCTAAGACGTACATGCAGAAGGATCGCTTGTTATCGGTCTCCTTCTGTTTGCTCCACTTCTTGGTCTTGGGATTGAAAAAGGATTCGCCCCACAGTCTGTTCATCAGCTTCACCACGTCGATCTTGAATTTCTCGGCGTACATCTCGGAGAATTGTTTTAGGGTAAAAGCCCAGCCGTGAAGGCCGGAACCGAAGCCTACGGAGCCCTTGCTGGGATCCACCTGTTTTCACAAGCACGCATTTAAGAATGGTACGCGCGATGCTGCCTCTTTTACGCCAGGAAAACCTCCTCGTGCCACTTACCCTAACTTCACCCATAGGTCCGTCGTCGTCAGAGTAAGTCGCGATAATAACGTTAACGTTTTCAACAATACGCTGGAAAGTCTGATAGAGATCCTCGCTGTCGAGCTGGAGCTCCAATAGCGCGCGGTCCATCTTGTTCATGAATAAGACGGGCTTGATGCGCTCGGCGATCGCCTGGCGGAGCACAGTTTCAGTCTGTACGCACACACCTAAAAGGAGGTGAGCAAATTGCAATCCTCTCGCTTCCGTGAAATCGCCTACGCTTTACCCGGCGAAACGTTCTATTGCTACGAAACGGCGGCGTCGTAAAGAGGCAATGTGGCACTTGTGTCGTAGCGTGTTAATAACGAACATAAAAATAGAGGTCCACTAACAGCGTTTAGACACAATTGCTCGCTTACTCTTCTTCCATTGCACTGTCAACACTGTCACCGTGTGCCGCTCAGTTTACGCAAACCGAGACGGCACACTGCAGAGTAACCCTTGTGTGCTGGAAGACAAACGCGCTCGATCGCGGCGCGCACGCAACAGAGGAAAAACGGAAGTCGCGGGGCACGTACCAGATACGCAATCGACGACGACGAGGGCTCCATCGGTGACGCGGAGGGCAGCTGTCACCTCGCTCGAAAAGTCTACGTGTCCAGGTGAATCGATCAGATTAATTAAAAAGCCCTTCTCGTCTTTATCACGTTGATCGGGATTCTTTATGAAGACTAAATCTTTCTCGTCGAGCTCGAAGAACATGGAAATAGCACTAGAAGGAAAGAGAGAGCGGTGAGCGACATTGGACAATGATGAGCGGGAGGGAGAGAGAAAGAGAGACGCAGACTTACGTGGATTTAATGGTGATACAACGCTCCTGTTCGTCCTTACGCGTGTCTGTAAATCGGGTCTCGCCAGCCTTGGCACCGGCGATGATGCCGGCCTTGGACACAAGGGAGTCGGTCAGAGTTGACTTTCCGTGGTCGACGTGCGCGATGACGGACATGTTTCTGATGTTCTTCTTCTTGTCCATCATGGTACGGATCTCGTCTACTGTGAAGTTCACCTGCAACAGACATCGCCCGTTCAGTCAACCATTGATCCGCGACTCGAATCTAGGCGCGCGCTAGTGTAAAAGTGTACGATAAGACAACCAAGTCGGTGTCATTCGACTGTTGCAACATATTGCGACACCGGGGAGAAACGAGTCTTCCAAAACTGACTCAAGACTGGCATTGCATTTGTCGTACGACAAATTTTTTTCTCCGAGTGCGTCGACCAGCTGCAGGATAGTGAAATTCTCGAGTACATCTGGGCATCTTTTATTCGGCAGCCAGTCGACACGCTTGAGAACTTTGTCGTACAACAAATCTAATGTCAGGCCCAGGGCCATTCTCTTCGCGACACATGCGATATCGAGATAGCGGTCAAGCCGCAGCTACAAATGCTTTCGTTTGCCTACTCTTTCCGTCTTTGCTGAAGGTAGAAGAAGAGCAAGCACTTGGGGGAAGCATTAAAAGCGAACCCCGTAGCAGCGGTCAAGCTGCCGCCACTGATGCTTCGAAGCGTTTGCCTTCTTCTATCTTCGCTGAAAGAGAAGAAAAGAAGACTACGTCCGGAGCAGCAGTTTGACCGCAGCCAGAATCACATTCCAGTCCCGGCAGAAACGCGATGCTCTCGCAGTGGACATCTTGACAACGACCATATTGAAACGCGCGCCTTGGACACGCGGCAAAGTATCCAGCGTCTGTCGAGCTGACGTCGGAGAAAGAAGTTTACCCTACACCTGCGCCCGTGAACGACCGATCTTTCGATACTCTACGATCATGCGATACGCGGTGTACTGTGCGACGCCGCGAGGGCATCGCGACGTGCGAGTTCCCTCGCGTGCCTCTCTTTGTTCCGAGCTGTCGACCCAGAATCTCGCAGGGAGTACCGAGGCGACGCCGTCCCGCGTGTCGCGGGGACGCGACGGCGAAACATATTTCGTCCACTCGGGGCGGCCCGCGCGCACTTTCCGCGGACGCGCGACGGCCGGCGCACTCTCCCGCGCGCAGATCCCCGAATCCGAAAGCGTCGGCGTCGCGAACGCGAGGACGGGACCTCGAGGAGAGGAAGAGCAGCCAGCGTTGCTTCCGTCGGCCCCTCCCCCTCCTGGACCCGAGCACGTTGCGTGTCGACGGGCCACGCGAGGCGCACCATGACACGTTGCCAGGCATATTTCCGCGGGGGATGCCGCGACGGCGGAGGCTGACGGGCCCGCGCGTGCCCGCGGCGACGTCCCGTCCCGCGCCGCGGGCAGCGAACCTCGGCCGGGCCCGGGACGAGCCGCGGTACCCGCGACCCGGGACGAAAATCTGTCGCTCGGCGAGAGTTGCGCAATCCGGGGTAATCGCGCCGTCGCGCGCGAGATGCGGGCGAGAGCGCGAGCGAACGCGGTACACGCGGCGGGGGAGGGGGGAGGGCGGCCGCACGCGAGACGAAGCCTCTCGGCGTGCACTCGGCCGAGCGAGGGATATTACGCGAAAAATATTGGCGGCCGCGCGAGCGCGGCGGCACGCGGGCGAGGGCCGCCGCGGCGGCGTCGCGACGCGGCTACGTACCATCTTGGATGTTGTCCGATTGCAGACGGCCTGGTCAGAATATTACGTGCACCAACTATGGCGGACTCCCTCGGAAAGAACAAGCTATCCGCCGTGAGCCCGAACGTCGCCTCTTATGCGTGAAGGGAGCGCCACGTTGCGGCGGCGCGCGCTCCTGCGCACCGCGGCCGCGCGGCGCCGCGGCCAATCCGCGTCGAGCTGCGCGCGCACGGCACGCGACATTTTTCGAATCCCGGATTCCCGGCTGCGCGCCGCGCGGCCGCGCTGATCTCGGTGGTTTCGCCGCGCGGATTCGTTCGCTCGTCGACCGCGAGACGAGTCGAATTTTTTGATTGTTAAGCCCGCTGCAGACGATGCTATTTTTCCTGCTGGATTGCTTGCAATTTAGTAAATTACTATCATTGCACCACTCAGCATTCAGGATTCCTAGTAATTTACTAAATTGCAAGCAATCCAGCAGGAAAAATAGCATCGTCTGCAGTGGGCTTTAGTTGCTTTCCTTTTACATGAAAACTTAAATAAATTTCACTTGTGCCGTCATAACTCAGTTGAATGCATGTTCCTTTTGATTCTTGAGAAGTGAGATTCAACCAGATTGAACTGAGTTTTTGCACACGATCAAGATCATGTGTGCTTTAGTGAGTTTAATAGACTCACATTAATAATGACGTCATATCTGAGTATAAAATACTCACATAACTGAGTGACTGAGGCTTGATTCACATGGAGCGTAACTTGCGTAGCATAATCTGCGTATCACCAATCACAAGGTCATTTTAATAGAACCGTTTCAATAATTCCGTTGAAATAGTTCTGTGATTGGTGATACGCAGGTTACGCTTACGCAAGTTACGCTCCATGTGAATTCAGCCTCAGTACCCTGGTAAAAATTCCGTTAGAAACGGATAGAACATGCATTAAATTCTATCTGTTTCGCGAAACGCATAGTAGAACAGTCAGAAACAGATAGAATTTTATGCATGTTCTATCCGTTTCTAACGGAATTTTTACCAGGGTGTCACTTAAGTGTAAAAGGAGAGCAACTATAACTGTTGTTGTTGGTCTGGATAATGGCTCCCGACCCAACCACCGGGCCGACACGGCCACGACGAATGATAGACGTTGTAGAATTATATGAGCAGGTTTCAATTTATTAACACAATGCAGAGACCCAACTATCGGGATGATGCGATCGGATAAAGCCCATATCAGACTACGGATTGGGATTGATTGAAATTTAACCAATCATAGTAAAGTTTACTAATCTCAAGTTCAGTAACTTTTACTCTGATTGGTCAAGTTTCAATATCTAATCCCAATCTCAATCCGTAGTCTGATACGGGCTTAAGGCAACCCCGCAGGATTAGAAATTTTTTTCTTCCAGAAATGCTGTTCCTTCCCCACGTCCCAAGAGGAACTGAATTTTTCGATTGCACCAGAGAGAAACCTGAGAGCGGCCACGCCAGCGTTTTAAGCGGGGAGCACACACTTTTGCACAAGGAAATGGACCTATCAAATTCGTTATGTATATGTTTATGCACTTATGCAAAAGTGTGCGCTCCCCGCTTTATAGAATAGCTGCAAGTTGATTGGCTACACACTTCTCGAAACCTCGAACTTGGACCAAGTTCTGGCATCGAGGACGCAGGCTTTGAGAGGTGAAAAATGGAAAGTAAGAAAAAACCTAGATTAATTAAAGTTAATTTATATTAAAAATGAACATTGAGCGTTTCTTTCCGTGCGTTCTCCAATCCGATCGCGCTCAACCTGCGTGGGCATAACCGGCTGGGGTTTTGGAACGCGATTCAAATGGCAGTCGGTACCTGCTGCCATCTGCGGGCAACAAATAGCTTCGAGGGACGCGTCGGTTGTCGCACGGATTTCGAAATAAACATCGGGTTCGGTGTTTCACAACCTCCCCGATTTCAATTTCGATCTGTAATACTCCCCGTCGCCTTTGCGGATCGCGGCTGGAAAAAGAGAGTAAGGTGTCGAGAAGTAATACGACTGCCTCGTAAGTGCCTCCTTCGAATGGACTTTTATTTTATAAAACTTTCACGCTCGAGTCATTTACAAAGACGTGTTATCGCCCGACGTCGAGTCTCCTCGCTAAGACGTTTGTTCTTTGTAGCTGAACCCTTTGTACTCGTTATCCTTCCTCATTCTGTATTGTTTCATTAATCGTCTATTATTGTAGGTACAAAATGTTCAACGCCACGCTATACGAGGAACACAGGATCGATCCAGGATCGATACCAATCGGGACAATCCGCAAATCGGAACAACGACAACTCCGGGACACGTATACGGGGTAAATTTTGTGTATGTGTATGTAATTACAATACACAGAAGTTTTTAGTAATTGGAGCACTATTGCAACAGCATACTTCT
This sequence comes from Vollenhovia emeryi, assembly GCF_000949405.1. Classification (NCBI taxonomy): domain Eukaryota; kingdom Metazoa; phylum Arthropoda; class Insecta; order Hymenoptera; family Formicidae; genus Vollenhovia; species Vollenhovia emeryi. The sequence continues at coordinate 128,906 of NW_011967043.1, read as the reverse complement.
GAGACCCTATACAGCACAGATTCCAATGAGAAATGATTCGTCAATCGATGTTGAAACGTTGTCGAATCGACGTCAATTTGACGGTATCGATGTCGATTTGACATCGTTTTGACATGGATCGACGAATCATTTCTCACTGGGATGGTTGCAGTTACATTGCAGAAACATTGCAAATCTTGCAGACATTGCAGGCATATAAAATTGCAAACTTTCGATAGCAATATTGCAGCAATATTGCAGCAATGTTTCAAAAATAATGAAAATACTATATTTTCTATTTAAAAAATTTTTCTAATTACGAGAATTTTATAATGTTATTTTTGTTGATACAGATAATGCGCGAATTATTAAGTACTTGATCAGTGCAATCTCCCTTAGGTTGCTTCGCAATAGCTTGCTATTATGCATTGAAAAAGGCCTGGATGTATATGTAATTAGTAAATTCTCTACTTGTGTACAACAACAAATTATTCCAAATATATTGTACTGCAACATTGCTATAATGTTGCATTGCAATCTCTCTGAGGGCGGACATTTCAACGTTGCTGCAATCCTCCAGAAACGTTGCAGCAATGTTGCGCAACATTACTGCAATATTGCAGTCTTGCAATGTAACATTTCTGCAATCTTCCTGCGATCTTTCTGTGCTGTGTGGGACCAAATCAAGTAAAAAAAAGTCCTGCGCCACTTTTCCCTCCGACAAACAGTTATTGAGATATGAGCAAAACATTGAAAAAGTTATCAATTTTCTCTTGAATATCTCAAAAGTATTGGGCAAGTCGAAAAAGGTTTCAGACAAAAGTTATTCATATTAATTAGTAGTATAAGACAGTGTAATAAACAATGGGGGTTTTGTTTAAAAAATTAAAGGTGACCTTCACGTGACCTTCAAGCAACTCGTCAAGGTCAAACTAATGGCACCATCTTATGTCCCCCTTCGAACCAAACAACCTTCGTCTGAAACGTTTCTTTCTGCGAAATTAAGTTATTCGTGGTGGGACATGAAATTGGGACGCCCTGTATACAATAAGCTGACAATTGATTTGCGTAATTAATTAAACTGAAATTGCGTTGTAATTATGCACTGATCCGTAATGTCTAACAGCATTCGTGCGTTCACGCAAGATGCGCGTCGGGTGCGGTGCGTCGAGTTTGTTACGTTAACAATCCGAGCGCCTGCTCGAAAAACAGAGGATTAAGCCAATCGCGAATTACACATCGGTAATCAATAAACGTTAAGCTAGGTAGAAGCGAAGTAAAAAATTCCGAACGCCGCATACGAGCTATGTTACAGAGTCGATATTATTCGATGTCCATATAAAAACACAAACGGCACACTTCTAGAAGGTACAAGCGACACTCAATTAGTACAATATATTCTGCCGACAGAATAATAATCAACGGCTCCCTTTGCAGCTTTTCTCGTGAACGTTGACGCGTTCGGGATTGAAGGTCCTCCCGCAGCGCTTGCAGGGCACCAGCTGGCTCAGATGCGTCATCCAGTTGGCCTCCGTCGTCGCCGTCTGGTCGACCACCATGCCACCCGTGTTAGGATCCTCTGCGAACAGTGAAGCCGTCAGTGCCGACTGTATCGTACCTTTAAAAAGCGTAGGGGGAGCTTTAAGAGCCTGCGGTTCTTAAATCGATTCGTTAAATCGGCTTAGACGATCTGCCTTTCGCCTCAAATCGATAATGTCGCCACTACTTCACTGTCAAGGCGACTCCAGAATTTAGATTCGAGGCTCGCCGTTAATCCTAGTTCCCGGCGACGTGTAGATTTCTTTTTTTTTTTAAGCGTGCTCCTAGCCCTACGTAAAAGTCAAGGGACGTGGGTGTCGAGAGATTTTCGTCGTGCTCTGTCAAACGATTATCGATTCGCAGGCGGCACTCCCGATCGAGAATACATCTGCGGCGCATGTATAATTAATCCGGACTACACCCACTTCCATTCTACGGCGAACATTACGGATTCATATATCATACATGCACGTGCAATCGCCCCGGCCCGATTGTTTCGCCCCGTAGTGCTCTTGACCGTGACAGCGGATTTAGAATGAATTTCAAGGTGAGAGACAGAAATGCGCGCGAAAGGGCAAACTGTGTACCGCGTATCGAAGAGACGTGTATGAGCTCCGGAAAGAAAAGAAAAAAAACCCCGATCCCGAGCATTATGCATCATTTTTCGAGACCTTCGTGCTCGACGAAGAGAAAGCGCGGAGAAAAGAAGGAAAATTTGTCGACACGTTTAAAAGTTCGGAATTGCGACATGAAATATTCAATCATAACTTTTGCGTATTAAACTACTCTTCCTGACGTATTGTAGATGCCCCTCCGATAATTTTTTTTTATTTCCGCGTTACGTTTGCGCGCACATGCGCGTGCAAGTATTGCGAAAACGAGAACGTTGACTTACGTATGTATACGATTTCAGGTTTTTGTGGCGCCTTTCTTCTCCGAGCCGGCGACAGCTTGTCATTCTCGGCATGCCACTTCTTCAAGCACTGGGGCTCGTGAATGACGATACTGGACGATCCGAAATCCCGGCCGCAAATGTAACATGTAACTGTTTTCTTTTGCGACAAATCCTAAAATCAAGCGGTTTACACGTCTCCTCTCTTCTCCTGCTGTCCCGTTTGAAGAGCGCTTTCTCTGACGTTATTTTATTTATTTACTTTTTATTTATTATCATCTTGACAGCTTTATCTCGCGCAATCCGGTACGAGTGCTTTATTTCGCACACAACAGGGAAAACGTTTATGAGAAGTTTCGGAAATAATTGGTTGTAAATGTTGTAGAAGTAATTTGTTGCAAAAAGACACAAGGAAATTAAAACGTCTTGTGCTTTCCGTCCCTGTAGAACTCACCGGATACGTCAACGACGAATTCCTTTGTCCATCGACCGAATTCTGCCTGTAGAGGGCTTGATCTTCCTGCTGAGTCTGCGCTTGCCATCGCCTGTTGCACTGAGGCTCGTGAATCACGATGCTTCTGCTACCGAATTTTCGGCCGCAGATACGACATGGGACGGTATTCGGCGCATTACGTGCGATCGTCGCCGTGGACAGTCGTTCGATCGTACTCTAGAAAAACGGACAACACGTGGGGAAAAATAGAACGCCATGGTGGGCTGAGTGAATTTGAGTACCTTCGGCGTGGCTTTGCAGCTTCTCTCGTGGACCGGCAATCGTTCTGGCAAAAACGTTCTCCCACACTTCGCACACGGGATTAATTGCTCCTATAAGAAAATCTAGGTTCTCGTATCTTCGTGTAATATAGAGAAAACGTAATGTATATAGGTATATATATTTGCATTTAATTACAAAAGAATGGTACGTTTTATGGCGAGTCGAATTAATAGCAAATTAATTGTCGTGCTGGCAGGGACACTAAGCGATTCAATTAATAATTGCAAAGTGACCTGAGAGAGATTCGTTAAAGAAAAGTTTTCCGATTATCTTAAATGTCGACGCTCGAAATCGTTGGTAATCACGGAGCATTAAAGTCACCGATATATCATTCGGGATATGACGAATGATTCTGACTTTTTTATGGTAGTTAATCGCCGGAGACCCTCCCTGCGCAGTTCTCATTTGATATGCGCTCGCGCGAGTTGTATGCATATGAGATGTTAAAGAGCAGTCTTTAATATTCGACGTTGGAATCACGCACTCGTGAACAACACGAAATCCCCGTAGGCCGCGCACGCGACACGTACTCCTATTGCAATTTGTAACTCGATTCTAGACTAAGCTCGCGACGAATTTTTCAAGATGTAAATTCGGGCTTGCGAATTTTCTTTCTCCAATTTCGACGGTAAGGCGAATTTTTGCAGACCAACTCTTTTCAGACGCCAATTCTTTTCGCAGTTTATTCCAATATGCGTCGGGCACGTCTTTCGGGACGCTCCTAGAGCTCCGCGTGTGCGTCCTATAATTGATACTTGCATCATCGACGAATAAGGACCGCGTCCGTCGTCCGATATAATTGACGTAGCGCGAACAACGGCGTTAAGCGGAAACGGCGCATTTCGTAAGAATGACCGCCTCGCGATACATTGTTAACGCAGCAATGCTAATTAAAATTGTTGCGATGGATCTACCTGACTCTGCTCCCATGCGGCTTCGTTCCACTCGTTGTGCTCGATACCAACCGCGGGTCTTTGCGGCCTGGGCCGTCTTTGAGACGGAGGCAGCAAATTATTCTCGCGCTCCCATTTCTGTAATAGAGACGTTCGCTCGAGTAAACGCGTAAACATTATAGTACAAAACTATTAAATATATAATACAGAATAGTTATTTCGCCGACAAGCACAGGTGCAATTTTGCAGATCAGTTGCTAAAAAAATTCTCAAAGACTAGACTCTATTCTAACAAGAGAATTCCAACGAATTTGTACGCGGCTTTTTTATGATTTTACAACACGCAACTGTTGTATCGATTTTATATTGCAGCACATTGGCATTGCTGCGGTGGTATACAACGTTCGCTCTAATGTCTCTCGATTCAAAATATGTATACTATTCGTATAGCTAGGGCGGCGTGCGAATGCATGAATTTTACTTATCGATCGCGAGGATCGCGATGTGAAAGCGAGATAAGAATCGCATAGCGTCGCGCACGGCGCTAAGCTTGTGTGCGGGCAAACGCGGGATATAGAGTATTCGTTAAATAATCCATCGTTACGGGGAAAAAACGCGGTCGGTCGAAGACACCCCGAAGCGCGTATAAATTGCCCCCGACTGATATCGCTGCGTTATAGTCCTCGCTCAACTATGACACATCGGTTACACGCGAACAAATGCATCTGATATCGAGCTTAATGGTACATGCAACGCGGCGTTACACCACCATCGATCTTGCGGAAGGGCCTTGACTTATTATACGCGCGCTATCGTTGCAGAGTTATTATATTATGGACCTTCCGTTGCTTCCGCGACGAAATGGGAAGACGAATTTATATATCGCTTTACTCCACGGCTTCGTCAAAACGCCAGTCGCGTGTGTCCCAATTTTAGGCTTTATCTATTTTTAGGCGCGCAAGTGATTCGCCAAGCGAAAGATTAGATCGTGCTATGTCAGCGGTAATTACATTAATTATCCTGTTTCAGGGTTTCACGACAATGTCGAAGCCACCTTTACCTCCATGCATTTGGGCTCGTGTATGGGGAAGCTGGCGTTGCCGAATTCCCGGGCGCATACGTAGCACGTGACGGTCTTGGGGCCCCGTCTCGTCGGCGCAGACGACGACCTGTCCTCCGCGTTCCGCGAGGGACGATCCTGACTCGACTTCGTCTCGCTCTCGTCCAGTTTCTTGTTCCGGTCGCTGCGGAAGTTCATTGCCACCGGCTTCTGGATGGACTTTGGTACCGGCGGCACCGCGGGCTTCGGTTTCGTCGTCGTCGACGCCGGGATGTCCTTTATTTTGGTCCGACTGCCCTTCGGATGACTGTGGAATCTCTCCGGCTGATCCGGGCGTCCGCAGGTCTTGCATGGCTCCGGGGCGCTTTTCGCCGACGTGGCGGTGAATATTTCCAGGTCATTCGATAAACCGGACCTCGAGTTCTTCTTCTTCACCGTCGACAGCACCTTGGGAGGACTGTTTCTAACCGCGTGAATTTAGAACAAGTAAGTACGAGAGAGCTGCTTGAAAATGAATAAGTGATTATGATTTCTAAACGGTGTCGTATTTTTCACGGATAAGCCGCAAGACTTTCAAATTTTAATGATCTTCAAATTGTAAGTATGAATATTTAGAAGGAATAAAGGACCACGAGCCGTGGCGGGGCGTTAATGTCCAAGTATTTCACATTTTAAATTTATTGCGAAAATTATGAAATATTTAGACATTAACACCCTGTCACGGCTCTTAGTCCTTTATTCCTTCAAATTTGTGTTTATCACACTTGAGTCGTACGGATTTTATAAATACCTAGTACTTTTTAATTTACAGAAGGATATCGTTAAGCCGATTGATTCGCGATCGCAATCTAGTCTCCACTAACTTATTATTGTTATCGTCGAGCCTCCTGACGTCGGGGTTCCGTTTGACGGACGTGTGCTCCTGCATCGCGGCGACGGCGGGCGATCGCGATCCGTTGAGCTCCTCCATGTGGCCCGCTGCGGCCCGCGGCTCGTGAATCTGCTCGAAGCTCCGTCGCTTACGACGCACTGGGGCGTCGTCGTGAGACGACCAGGTGGTGGTCGTCGTCGCGACGCTGACGGCGGCGCTCTGGCGTCGTCGTGTCGCCGACGGCGGCGACGGCAACAGCAATGACAGCGACGACGACGACGACGACGACGATGTCATGCCCCCACCGATCGTCTTGCCGGTCAACTGATGGTAGCGCGTCATCGAGTTGCACAGCAATTCCTTACTGAGCAACGACATGTCGAGCTTGTCCACGAGCGCGGGGTCCAGCACGCTCGGCCTCGCGAGATTCGCCGTCTTCGGCCTCTCCGGCTCCTCCCCGCAGAACGCCTGCACGCGCTTCATCTTTGGCGGCCAGGTGCCGGTGTGCGCCGCATTTTTCGCCGCTGCCTTCTTGCCGTTTGCCGCCCTGGTCGTCCCTGCTTAGACGAAAACGATCTGTCGTTGATTGGGAGCGTCGACGTGGTCGCGAACGTAGATCGGTTAACCCATCGAAAGCCAGGGTTGCGAGAGACTTTGAAATGCACGCTTTTTCATTTTTGGAATCAGATTAATACCGCGACTGTCGGTGTTAATTTAGACAATTTGTAATTAAGATCTGGAGACAAAGTAATTATTGAAGAATATACTGGGGATAAGAGTGTTGAAGATTTAAGAGAAGACCGTTTATCGCTACAATCATATATTTCATTTGCGATAAGATCTTATTCCAAAAATGAGAACTTATAGTTTTCAACGGGTCGACACGTCTTTGCTACATTTTGAAAAAAAAAACAGCAGCAAAAGGAGAAATCGCGTCTCCTTGAGTGATTTGTTCTCGAATTCATGCAATCAATATTTCACTTTAGGATCGGACCAGAAGAAGCGTGCCCGGCACGGCGAAATACTGAGCAACATTACCTTTCGAAATATCCAAGTCATCCTTTATTATGAGAAACGTTTTCTGCGACAGAAACTCGCACGGTCCTCTCTTCCACTTCATGGCGATTTTAACGTGATCCTCACAAGTCGCGGGTACGAAAGTTCTTCGCTAGCTGCTCGCTTCGCGGCACAAGCATTTTATCGTATTCCTTCCGACAATAGATTTTCTTCCGCGAACGCATCCGCGAGTTCGCCCCCGGCGCTCTCACGTCGATACGAAAGCGATTAAAGAGTCAAAGTTGCCCGATCGGTGTTTCAGTCTCATTGTTCATGAGTAAAACTTTGTTCTGTAATTTGTCGTATCAACGATCCGCCTCGGAAAGCCTTCGCGCTGGAGAGGGAAGGTTTCTCAACGCCTACTGAATTTCGCTCTACGCTTCCTATACATGCGCGAACGGTCGTCGCTTTTCTTCGAATAGTCATTCGATTGACGTCACGAATATGTAGCGGTTTTCCCCTCCGACGAACAGGTGGTAAGGTACCTGCGTTACAATCCGAACGAAACCGCACGGGAATCCGATTAATCGTAATACGAATAGGAATGAGACAGCGCCGAGGTAACTGCGATAAAATTACACTGCCCGCGAAAAAAATGCGGGAACGTCCGCTTTAGAAATCGCACGTGCAAACGCGAACGCGTAAATAACGTGGCCGCGGTGGTGCATACGTGGTCCACGCGATCATTTATTTTTCATCGTGCGTGAGCGCAAGCGGAAGCGAGCGTTCCCGACGGCGCCCAGCTCCTTGCCACCGAATTACGCGGCGTACTGCGAGCTCGGCTTCACCTTGCCATTAGCTCAGCTTTTACCCCCCTGTGTGTATGTGTGCGGTCGAGTGTGCGACAGTACACAGGTGGCAGAGGAAAAATCGATCCAACGACCGCCGTTTAAAACCACCGACTCTACCGCGCCCGCGGCACGAGCCGCGCGTGTTCTCGTCATCGCGCGGAAGTCGTTCGAAACGAGCGAGCGAGCGATAAGCGTATGGGCAGTTGCAAAAATTGCGGAAACCGTACATTTTGCTCACGACGCCAGGGCCACTTCGAATCACGAGATCGCTTTTATTCGTAATTGTTCTTGTATAAATATAATATTAAAAAGATTCGCTCGCTGCGTGGAACGATACGATATACATATATACATATATATATACAGGTCGTCCATAAAATTGTACATTATATAACGATATGTACACGCGCCGCGTTAACGGCGGTATCTATATCTCTTGAAGTGGAACCACAGCTGGAAAATATTGTTGTGGAATTGACATCTAAAGCCACGCTTGTACGAGTACTCCCATTCCCGATTGACAATTTTGAACGCGATGTCCTCGTAAGGCGGGCCCGCGTGAAATCGCAGGATAGCGAAGTCCTTGTTGTCGGCGCAGGGTGTCTAAAAGTCGAAGACAGGGGTATTATTTAACGTGATTAACAGATCATTAACGTAAATCTAAGCCCACGATAGTTTCGGAGGAGAGGAGCGTATAATCTTACGAGGAAATATTCCGGCGTGGTGTTCTTGTCGATGAGGTCCGGATAGAAGATGTTGAACTTGTAGCCCTGCACGATCTTCGGCGGCGGATTGTCCATGTCGTAGTGCGTCTGATTGTACTTGTTCCACTCGAAGCCGGTGTGCACGCGGTTGAAGTAACGTGGCTTACGCGGCCGGTACTTGTCGGACCACAGGTAGATCTGCGCCTCCAGCGACGACTCGACGCTGAACTGCGCCTCGTCCGAGCCCATGCCCTTGCGCGCCTCCCGGTGCATGGCCTGCTCCTCGGACGTCAGCACATTCTGGATCTTTCTGCCGGTGCTGAGGACCTGCTGCCTCGCGTACTCCAATCGCTGACTGTCCTCGTCTTCCTGCGTGACCAGCGTGCCCGGTTCGAGCTGCGAGTAGGGTATATAAGTGGGCGAGTAGCCGCCCGCCTCGTACTCGCGGAAGGATTCGGATAACAGATCGTTGGCGGCGCTCGTCTCCTCTTTATCGTCGCTGAAACATTCGGTACGATTACGCATTTTCTTACCGTCGACAAAAGACGAGACGAAGACTTCGATATACAGCAGAAGAGAAGTTCGAAATCGACGAGAGGGAAAGAACACTCACTCGGAATGGCTGTTTTCGTTCTTCTCGGCAGCTGTGCTGGACGAAGGTTCGTCTTGCCTCACGGTGGACTCGCCTTCCAGTGCCTGCGAGCCGTCGGTCTCGTTCTCCGCTCTGGCCACTCCTTGCTCGGCGATCAGAACTTCCAACTTCTTCCGCAAGTTCTCTTGATGCCGATCTCTGAGCCGCGCCCTCGCCATATGAGCTGCGCATTTAATACTTGTCGTTAGCATGAATCGCGCGCAATTGTCATTCGCATGGTTGGGAAGTAACGCGTTAGGGTCTGAGCAGAATGGTTGTCTTATACTCTTAAGACAATGATTTGAGTTTTAAGCCTTTGTCTTGAGGTAACGCACAATAACTGTCTTATGTCTCGAGACATGAGTACAAGACTAGTCTGATATTACATTTGTCGTACGATTTAGACTTAGGGCCTGAGCAGAATGATTGTCTTGTGCTCATGTCTTGAGGCATAAGTTATTGTGCGTTACCTCAAGACAAAGGCTTAGGCTGTCTTAAGAGTACAAAACAGCCATTCTGCTCAGGCCCTTACTTGTAACGCCGTTAGGCTGATGGCAGAGAACAATCCATAAACGCTTAAGACAGTCTCACAACAGTCGTAGACGTAGGGCAAGGCAGAGAGAAACGTAAGTCGTGAAAGGCTATTGTATACGACTTACGTTTCTCTCTCTGCCTTGCCCTACGTCTACGACTGAGACAGTCTTAAGCGTTTACGGATTGTTCTCTGCCATCAGCCTTACTGTTACAGTTACTTTTCTTTGGTAACGAATTGGTAACGGCGTTAAGGCCATTCTACAATTGCGTAAACGTAGTTGTAGGGTTGTAGGAGTAGAAGTAGTAGTAAGTGTTGTACATCAAAGTAATATACAATAGAGTGAGATACGTCGTAATTGAAATGAATGATTGATTAGCTTTTACATCCTACATCGTTGTAGTCGTGAAAGATCAAGTTCAGCCATCTTTTACAACAGGCTTTACAATGGGAAATGCTAGTTTAAAACTGTGTTTTACAACACTGTACAACCGCTAACAACCACGTTTACGCAATTGTAGAATAGCCTTTACATTTTTGTCCTGTAACTGTAACGGTAACGTAGTTACTTTTTCTTAGTAACGATAACGAATATAACAATTATTTTTATCGTTACTCTTCATATTTTATACTTTATAAATCTTTTATACACTTTATGAATCGATCATCAAGTTTTGATACTGTATATGTTATAAAACTTATAAATTTTTAGACGCTAGTGCGCATGTGATATCACGGTAGTGTTTCGCGCAAAGTATAAGCGTAGCTAGAATCGCGCGCGCGAGACCGACTGTGCGTTGTAGTTTACGCGAGTACGCGAGTTGACGGGCCCTCAGATTTTCGGATCTCAATAACGGCTGATCCGACGAACTTCCAAGTGCGCTCAATCGATAGCTTGGTACAGGATACAGCGACAATCTTATCCAAACAATTCTATAATCAAAATCCTATAATAATCCTTGTAGTTGCATTCTAAGTATAGATTTATTTCTTATTTAGTCTTATCTCGTTTTGGCATTAAAAGTAACGAAAAAAGGAATGAATCGTTACTAAATAATGGTAACGGTAAGTAGTTACTTTTTAATTCGGTAACGAGTAACGGTAACTAGTCATTTTTTAAAGGCAACTTTCCTATTCTTGGTCATTTGCAGTTTTCGAGTGCACCCTCCAATTTTTTGTTACACCTTACCTTTTAACTGAGACAAAAGACTTTCCCAATACCCGATATCGACGCCTTCTGGCTTCCCGGTGATTTTCGCCTGAATCTGCAACTGCAGGGCCTCCAATTGCGCCGCGGTTTTACCTTTAAAAATGGCCGTGACATCTTTGGCGACCGACTCGTGAATCCCTTCTCTTCTGCCAACAGCTGAAAAAAAGCAAGAAGAAAAGATACAGCGTGAGGCGAGCAAATAAGAAGGAGGAGAAAAGCAGAATCGTTTCTCTCACCAACTTCGTATTCCGTTCGTTCCAACTTCCTGAGCTTGTGCAACTCGTCCTCCACGATCACCGTTATGTCGTTCCAGTAATCCAAATTCTTGCCCCTCTCGAGCTCCTTGTAGACCTTTATGTCCTCTATGAGGTCCTCCAGGTCCTTGACGTGCAGACCACGCAGGTACGTGTACGGCTCGTGCATCTCCACCGCGTCGACCTCTTCCTCCGCGCTGATGTACTTGGCGAGAAGATCGATGGGCTTCGCGCGGCCGTCCTGGATCCTGATGCGGGAGCGCAGCCTGGCTTGCTCCAGGTGGAACTGATCCTCCTGGCGGGCCCATTGCTCCAGCTGAGCGGCCTCCTTGCCCCTCTGCAACATGGTCATCTCCTCCTCCCTCTGCTGCCGCTCCAGCTCTCTCTCCTGCCGCCTCTTCTTCACCTTCTCCAGCTCCCGCTTGTTCTCCTCCTGCTTGTGCCTGTTGCGCATCTCCAGCGCCTCTCTGCCCACGCCCAGCAGACCCTCCTTCCCCAGCTTCTTGGACCACACGAAGGTGGACAGGATATTGCCGTCCCCGAACGGATTGTCCGTGTTCGTGTAGTGAAGGTAGTCGTTGTCCCAGCCCATCCTCTCCTTACGCCTGCGTTCCTTGGCCTCCTTCTTCTTCAGGCGGCGCAGGCGCTTCTCCTCCGGCGTCTCCGTCGCCTTCATCAGCTCCTTCTGATGCTTGCGCTCCTCCAGCTGCTTCTGCCGTTGCTTCTGCAGCTTCTCCAGCAATTTCGTGGAGTCCGAGGACGAGTCCGTGGACGAGCCGTCGCTGGATCTGCTCGAGTCAGACGAGGACGATTCCCTGAACGAGAAGAGGCGTACGCTTAGCAGAATTCGCGGGTACACACTTTACGATTCAAAGGGAGGACTCACCTCTTTCGGTCCTTGCGCTTGGAAGACTTGCGCGACTCGCGACGCGAGCGAGGGTCGTCGTCCCTCGACATCTTATGCCTCTCCCTGGACCTCGCCGTGAGTTCGCGTCTCGACTGCTCCGCGCGATCGCGAGTCCCCCGCGACGTCCGGTTCTCGCCTCTGCGATCGTCGTCGCGTTCCCTCCTCGATCCGTGACCGGCGCGATCCCGCGAGTGCTTCTCCATCGCGTTGACGGACTGCCGCGAGAACGTAGACAAATAAAACGTCAACCCTGCGATACCTAACCTCACTCTCCTGCTAGAGAGAGAGGGGGGAGAGAGAAGGAGGAACCGGATGAGCGTCTCGAGCGCGCGCCATCTTGCCGCGAGCGGCGCGCAGCTGATTCCGGACTACGCGAGTCAACGTCGCGGTGAGCGAGAGGAACGAAGACGCAGGGCCCGTCGACGACGGCTCCTCGTCCCCGTCGACCCGTCGCGCTTCTCGTCGCGCGAGGCGCCGCGACGTTCCGCCAGCGAGGGGACCCAGAGGCCCCCCCGGGGACGTGGGGGCCTCCGTTGACTCGCGCAGTCCCGCGTCCACTACTCCGCGCGCTCGCTCGGCCAAACGGCACATCCGTTGGAAGTTTCAAATTAGACAGCGTACGCACGCACGCGACCGAGGGTGGCCTTTCGGTGTGCCCGCCGTGCCTGCCTGGCGTGAGAAAGAGAGCGAGCGCGTAGAGGCCCCAGCGTTCAACCTCCCGGTCGTTGCGCGTCGCCGAGGGACGCGATGCCGGACATCTACTACTCCGCCAAGTACTACGACGATAAGTACGAGTACAGGTAGGCGATCGTGCCCCCGCGGGGCCCCGAAACGCGCGTGGGCCCCCGCGTGAACGCGACGCAATGGCGGACCCTACGTGCGGGAGTCCGACGTCGGGCGAGCCTGCGCGGCTTCCTCCGGACAAACTCGGCCCGTCCTGCTTCCCCGCCCCGCTCTGTTTCTCCTTCCGATCGTCCAGCCGGCCTCGGGATCGACACGTTTGAATCGACACGGCCGATCGAGACGGCGCCTTCGCTTCGCCTCGTCCGGCCTGGACTTCTGCATCTCAACATCTTGCTCTGTGTCTCTCTCTCTCTCTCTTTTTTTGAGACGCGACGATTCTTTTGTTGGGACGCACGCGCCGGGAAACGACGTGCGTGAGGGAAAAGGGAAGGATTTTTAACGCGTTGTTTTCACGCCGGAAGGACTGAGTGAAAATTCGAGGACAATTCGTCGCGATTGTAAAATGGTAGAATGTTAAATTAAGATGCCATCTTCGTGTCTCCACGTCGATTTGAAACATTGAACGGAGAACCGAGGTTGGAAACTTCTATTCACCCCGGTTTCACCAACGTCGCTTAGCTCTGAGCGTGGCTTAATTCATTCCAACTGTTACTCTAGAAAGGGACGAACGTGAATTAAACTGGGATTAAAGTTAAGCGACTTTTGGTGATATCGGGCCTCGATCAACCTGTTGTTAAAGAAACTGTGAATTCAGGTAGAGATTTTGCCCTTTTCTCCACTGATATAGTGACGCAGGATCCAAATGAGGCTTGTCCATTTCCTTATTTCCACGTTTCTCCTCTCGCATATTTATTACTTGGGCTTGTGTCTTTGTTAAGTTAATTTCCTTCTTCACATGACACCTTCCTTATTTCTACGTTTCTCCTCTCGCATATTTATTACTTGGGCTTGTGTCTTTGTTAAATTAGTTTTCTTCTTCGCACAGACACGTCGTTTTACCGAAAGAAATGGTGAAACTGGTGCCGAGAACCCATCTGATGTCCGAGCAGGAGTGGAGAGCTATGGGCGTCCAGCAAAGTCAGGGATGGGTGCACTACATGGTTCATGATCCCGGTACGTGCTCAGGGCATATTGATACCTGGCGTCGCGGTAGTCCGATCCTTAATCGAATGAATAATTTCAGAGCCACATATTCTGCTGTTCAAGAGGAAAATAACAACGCCTCTGGAGCTGAGAGACAAAGAGAATTGAATGCAGCGATGTTACGTCGTTTTGTAAATAATTCAGATCATGTTCATATTTATGGTGGAACGCTAATTGTAAGATCACTCACCGTTTCGTTTCTGTTTTTCTCTCTCTCTCGGTCTCGCTACCAAGACCAACGGTGTGCGCATGAGTTAGGTCAAGTTTGCTTTCTACAAATCTGATTAAAATGGGGAAAAGAAATCCCGGATCGTAGACGAAATTTTCGATAAAATTCCACAGAATAGTATGTGCATGGTCGTCCTTATCTTTAATTACTTGGCGTTGCCATTCGTAAAGAAATGTCAAGCAAGTATGCTGTATATATGTTTATAGAGTTAGTTCTTAATCCCAGTTTAGCCTTTCTTTTTTCCTCTTTTGCATTGGGACTCGACAGTAAGGGATAGGTCGCGATACATTAGCTCCGCAACACAACGTAATATTCTAGTTGCTTTCCAAAGACTGGTGACTTCGAAGCGAAAATAATTCATAACAAGAACATGTGATTACGGCGCCTCTTCGTAGAAACTTGGGTCTAAAATCATTCCATTCATTAGGCGCCGAGAATAATCCCCTTCCTTTTAAGTTTGACACTTAACGCGAAAGTTTTTAATTTATACGAGAGAAGTGTAAGCGCAACTTTTTTTTTTAGTTCCACGTCATTCGTTTCGATAGCGTCATTTAGCACCTTGACTTTGGTACAGGAAGTCTTGCATTCATTTCCGTCGCGATTTTTGCGTTTCTCCCGTTTCGAGTGAACCTATGTGCCGTATACGATTTATGTATCTTAAAAGCTATATAATGTCGGCCGCGAATATTTTACTCGAAATACATCAGGCGTTTTCCACATTTACGTTAGCTTAGCATCCGAGCGATTTTGGTTTGCTTTTATAAGAAAACGGAAAGAGAAGAAATGTATTACCAGTATTGTGTTAAATAAATGTTTGCATTTATGAGCCATGCCTAAGTTTCTTTACGCCAGTGTAGAGGAATCTACTTGAAATTTATTCCATAGATACACATCCAAATGCATATATTAAATTATAATATACAACAAGTACGCAATTAAATACAGCTTACGTATGTAACTCGACGAGCAGCGGTTGCTCTCCAAGCGTTAGAAAAACTTAACGCCTTGATTATCATCGAACGACATGATCTCCGCCTTTCTGGCAGCTTCCAGCGTTCTTAGCGATCTGATCAGTACTTCTGTATCCAAACCGTGGAATTCTGAAACGGATAACACGATTACTAACGACCGTCCGCGTAAGCGATTGACACGAGTGACAAACGATTTAAATATATTCTCTGATGTACCTTGCTCAACCGTGTCCTCCCCTTGTGTCAATTCGAAAAACGTGCACACAGAGCCAACGAAGCCATTCTCCTGTGCCCAATTGTATATTACATCGCCCCATTCCTCTAAAGTGTGCCAATAAACCAACCATCTCTGTTTCGTTTTGTCTAGCGGAGACGCGTTCCCCGATTTTCCTAATTCTTCTAATACCAGCAGCACAGCTTCGGACGGCAACCTTCCTGTTATGGCGCGGTTAAGGTCTCGACACAGCAGCCGAATAAGTTATCCTAATTAATATGTCGTTGTGCACGAGAACACTACGAAAATGTGCTAGTACATAATGGTGGATTAATTAGCTACCCGGGAAAACGCTCTTCATACATGTTCCAATCATGTAATATCGAATTATATCTCATGAGATCCAATTCTAAAGATCATCAGATCCTCAGAGATCCGACACTTTCCTTGAATGCTCGAGGTTATCTATTGAGATCTAACTAAATCTATAATTAAATAACATCAGTGTTTTCTTGACCACGCCATACTGGCATCTTAACGATACAGAATATTTATTGCGAAAAATATTACCTCAGCCAGAGTTTGAACCTGGACCTCCCCACGCTCTAAGCGGGCATACGTTCGGCCTAGAGTGTAGGGAGGAATATTTTTCGCAATGAATTTTCTGTATTGTTAAAGATGCCAGTCAAGAAACCACTGCCCAAGTAGAACATATTAGTCATGAAAACATCAAGATGACATCATTTTTTAATGCATCATGGTGACGTCAAAATCCCAAGGAGAACAAAAAGTTAGGACGATGTCAATTTGATGTCATATTGACATCATCCTGACTTTTTTTTCTCCTTGGGTATCGCCCACCGAGAGCACCTATTTGTGACATCATTAAGACATCAAAATGTTGTAAGAATGTTCTTGTTTTACAAAGCAAATTTAATTAAATATTATAGATTAAAAATAAATTGAGGTAATATATGATAAACATAATATATCACTGATCATGTAATCTGCAATAATATATTATTACACACATCACGAAACAGCATGTCATAAATCAGTCATTGCAAAGTAAATCTTGGTGTCGATCGTTTTATGACGTAAAATTCATCATTTTAATGTCACATTGACGTAATTACCGCCGGCGACATTGAAGAATTCTATAATTGAATGTCCTAGGGCCCAGTTTCACCAAGTGTCGCTTAACTTTAATCTTAGTTTAATTCATATTTGTCTCTTTTTAAAGTAACACGTTGGACGAAGAACGAATCAAGCTAAGCTTACAGTTAGACAACGTTGGCGAAACCGAACCTAAGAGAACGTACTTGGATCTCAATAGATAATAACATTGAATATCCAATAAAAGTGTCAGATCTCTGAAGATTCGATGATTTTAGAATTGCATATCATTTGATATTACACGATTGAGACATATACAATAACATATTGTTATTTTTCCCGGGTATTCTGATAAAAACTAATGAATAATTCAACTTAGCGAAAACTAATGACCGAGATGGAATAATTGTTCACGCGACACGACGAACAGGAAGGATACTGTTTATGCTGGCGTTGTTGAACAGAGGATTCGTGTGCACCTCGCGAACGTCCACGATCGCCTGCTTCGTGACACGATGATACTCCAGTACCAAGCTCTTCCACGCCGCTACCTGCTTAGCCCTGGTGTCGGCGTGAGGCTGAAGCCTGCGACAAATAGTTGCGTATTCATTAGACAAGGTCTCGAGGACCCTTCGAACCACCAGACCTGTACGTACTCTCGCCCGTAACCTAAACGTTTCTAACCTACGACACGCAAGCTCTCGCCAAAGAGGCATTTTCGAGAGAAAGTTATTGAGTATCGTTAATTCCAGCACGTACAACCTGTTATTAGTAATGTGAAAAATCTAGCCGGAAAACACGACTCGATATTTACGTAAAGAACGGCGGGAAACTGTACTGCCAGGGCCACTCGATCTCTGCCATCGTTTCGTCGTCGTCGTCGTGAGTCAGGCGTGTGGCATCGTTGACATCATGCAAAGATTTCAGAGATATTGACGGCGAAGAGAGAAATAATTAACCACTTTACTTGGTACATGCTCGATATGTTATTTATTACAGTAATACAAAACTTTATCACAAACAATCGACGAAAAGTCTTGTCTTTATCATAATTAATATTTAAATTATTACACTTTTACGCGTGTCAGCTCGCATATATTTATAATCTTATTATAAAAGTAAACATTATTATATATATATAAATATTTTTATATGTGGTGATCGTGGCGCAGAGGATTGTGCGCTGGTCTGGTAATCCGAAGATCCGGGTTCAAAACCAAACAAAAACGTTGTTGGTTTTTCGTTCGATCGCCACATAGCGATAGAAGTGGATATAGAGAGAGGTGTTTATATAAGAGGTTTGGGCACGTTCCTTCAAAAACGCCTTGTAACCCTAAGGGGATAATCGTCTCACTATATTTATATATATATAACATATTACAACTATTATTTATAATTTATAATTGTTATAATTTATTATAAATTGTTGTGCCATACAGGACAATTGATATTAATTATAACAATAAAAAATAGCTGCAAGGATATAGGAAAAGTTCTTTCACAAATCAATATTTAAGCATATATAAAAACCTTAGTTCGTAAAGAAGAATACTAGACCATGTCACATTTTTGTGAGGCTTGCATATTTATAATCAACATATCCTTGCAGCTATTTTTTATTGTTATAATTAATATCAATTGTCCTGTATGGCACAACAATTTATAATAAATTATAACAATAAATTATAAATAATAGTTGTAATATGTTATATATATATAAATATTTATACAATTACAAAATGCAGCTTCCCGTGCATTAAAGACGCTCTCTTCGAACTGAGTCGCTCGTCTAATGTGAATAACGAGATATTTGCGTGCTGAGACATAGTCTAACAATTTCATACCATAAAACAACGTTAAGGGACGTGACAAATACTGCGCGTGTCTGATCTTCAAAATATCGTCCGACACTTCCGAGTGAGTCGAGATATCGTAGTAAGTGTTCATAAAATCGTTCAGGTTCTGAAAGGTGCGCATGTTGGGAACAAGCCGTTATAGTCGATAAGACACTATTGATTGAAGAAAGAAATAATTAGCTCTTTGTTCGTGCTCGATATATAATATATGTATATTTCTTACAAAGGTATAAAGTATATTACAAACAATTGAAGTCTTGTCTCTTTCACAACATATACAAGTATTAATATTTAAATCATTGCATCCACATGACAGCTGTTATATTTATAAACCGTATTATAATTTATATTTATAATGGGTTATATTTATAACCTATTATAAAAATCACAAATATACTTATGATCCATTATGCTCGAATAATACTGAACAATCGATATTATACGAATAAAGAAAAATCTCTAGGATTTTTAAGTGATAAATATGCAAGCTTCCTGTGGAATAACAGATGATCTGACACTTTTTGTTTCGTGAAGACACGTACGGTGAGTATGTACTTTTCTCTGCGATCTTCGCAGCGTCTACTAAACGTTAAGTTCGATTTAATGTCTTTCATTTGGCGTGAATTATACAAATTACTGCATCCACGTGCCAACTATTATATTTATAATCTATTATGCTCGAGTAATATAGGAAGTGTGATACAATTGACTTTATAAGAATGTTTTCTAGGATTTTTAGATTACAAATATGTAAGCTTCCTGTAAAATATTAGATCGGGGCTTGTTTGTTTGTTTCGAGACCATGTTTCGACTCGCCGTGATAGTAATACAAAATTTTTCTACATTTTCCATTGCGTCGAGTACACATTAAGCTTGATTTAATTCATTTCGCTGGCGTTACAATTTCTTCGGTATCAAACACCCAGTTTTTAGTTTGTACCGGTCGCTCAAAGTTTCGCTTATTTAGAGGCCAAGACTTCTATAGACGATTATATAGTGATTTTCATACATGATTTTTTCCGTGTCGGGGTATCTGTGTGGTATTAAACTGGCGAATGGATTCTTTCCGCCGTACAGATACTTTACCTTCCTCTTTAGGATGCTATTAATTCTTTCAATGTTTAATTTTGATTGTAGTTCCGTAAAACATGTTAAAACGAACGGACAATTTTGTTTCGCCAATAGCTGTATGGGCGCTGACCACGATTCCGCAAAGGGCCCACTTTTATGAATATTCACGTGATATCCTAGGACCAGATCTGGTTTCACAAAAGATGGGCCGCGTACATAGTTCTCGTACAATTCACAGTGAAATTCAACCGAATATTTTTTCTGCCCCGACGTAAACCAAATGGGTGACTGCACGAATTTTAAATACTGCCCTATCATTATAATCAACAGTGATGATGTGTCTGTTAAATTTATAAAAGCTCGCCATGTTTGTAAGGTAGTCATTTCGACGATAGTCGAGCCTATAATATGAATGACTAGGGTCTTGCGTTTTGGAACGTAATCTAATACTCGCATAGCGTGAAACAGTGTTAAGGGATACGATAGATACTCCGACTGTACCATCTTCGACATTTCATATGAGTTTTCCACACGAACAGAAGACATTTTCAACTGCGTCTGAACATTCCCATAAATATTTATAAAGTCGCTTATGTCGTGAAACGTACGCGTGTTGGAAACTTGGTGCAAGTAATTTATATGACTCATATAATCGTGCTCCTCGCTTGCAGTTACGAAATTAAATCGAAAACATAATTCCAGGGTCACGCAGATATCCTTGTGCTCAGTACCGTCTACGTGTTTTGTACAATAGCTGGCAGCGCAGTTCTCACAATCCTTTAGCAACTTACCAGTCAGTTCGTGGCAGACGGCGCACTCTCTTGGAAATATAAACATTTGTTTTTCATATTTCTTCAAACTACGTTCCAGAATGTTTTCCATTAGCTGCATAAACTTGAACCTCTTCTGGTTCCGATAGTCCAAAATTTCATGGAATTTTTCCGTGCCGCAGGTTAGCACGCACATTACGGCGGCACATAATGACAAGTGCTCCTTCCAATGTTGCTTCTGATGCTCCGTACTACAATAAGAGATCAAATTGCAGCCACTGCAAGCCTTTAAATTGACCCCATCACCAAACCGTTTGCAAACGTGGCACGTGGTGGCATAGAAGAAGCTGTTATAATCGATATCTTTAATTCTCGTCTTTGATTCCATGCCTTCTGCTCAGTCTCGTTATATCAAACGACAAAGTTTCCTTCAAACTAAAGCCAAGTGTACACGTGTTATCCAGATAAACGGTCAACTTTACTTATAATAAATATAGGTACCTATTTAGGATGTTTTTATTTAGGTGACATGCGCACGGGTAAGTCGGCACGTGTTAATTTTCTTCCCGCGCTTTTAAATTCTCTTTCCAATCGAACGTTCCGATATGGAGTCTATGTAGATATCGAAACTCTACATTACACATCGCATACGCTGTAGATATTCAGTACAATCATTTACATTTCGAAATAAAAAATGATGCATAATTTATATAGACGCTGCGTTTGTAATCTTTACATAAATTATTTGCAAACGTTGTAATAAATCATCTTCTAGGTGGAAACGAAATAGACGTTACTTGTCGTCACTTTATAACATTCAATCGTTGTAAAAAATCAATTATTTTACGGCTGCTACTTGAATTGTGGTTATGACCCACTGCTTTTTTAATTAACCTTTTAATATATAATTATATTATATTGTTTATAACCTGTATTACAATTCATGTAATATTGCATTTTATGTGTTCTTTTAACAAAATTAATTAAACCAAAAATAAAAAGATTTGAATTTCTTGAATTAAAATGTAGTTGTTTTCGCATATTCTAATATTTGATCGATTTTCATAAATTTTGAGAATATAAAATTCCAGATTTAAAGATTCTGGGAAATCACGATTCTTCAAAATCGTGAAAAATTTTAGAATTCTAGATAGAGTAACTTTTTTACAATTATATTCTCCTAATACTTTTCCAGCTTACGTAATATACAAAGATGCAGTTAGGTACAATTTACATATGAACTCGAAACATTCTCAACAAGTGACTAGTACTTTTTAAAACAACTTAAATGCCTCGATTATTATCGGACAAAATGATCTCTGCCTTCCCGGCAGTTTGCAGCATTAACAATCTAATTAGTGCTTTTCTATCTAGACCATGGAATACTAAAAGAAATCGAGATACGATTATTGATCGTCTACATGACTGACATGAATGACAAATCATTTAATTAAATTGGTCGATGTACGTCAGTTCAGAAAACCTGTACAGAGCTAGTGATACCTATTCTCTTGTGGCCTATTGTATATTACATCACCTCATTCTTCTAAAGTATATCAATAAACCATATGATATCCCGTATATGATATCAGATATATCGATGACGAAGAGAAATAATTATCACTTCACTTCGTACACGCTCGATGTGTGTTTAATACAAAGATATAAAACTGTATTAGGTACGAACAATCGACGAAAAGTCTTATCTTTATCACAAACAGAACTGTATTAATATCTTAATTAATTACTGCATTCACGTATTTCAGTTACTACATTTACAATCTATTATGCGTGACAAAGGCAGTACAGCGTTGACTCTGATGTGTATAGAAAATGGTCCGTAGGATTTTTAGATCATAAATAAGCAAGCTTCTTGTGCAAATATCAGGTCTGAGAGTCTCTTTGTTTTATGAAGACACATCGCGGTGATTGTTCATACAAATTTTCTCTACGTTGTCCGTTGCGTCTGCTAAACATTAGGCTTAATTTAATTCGTGTTCCTTATTTCACACGCACTAAATTTCCCTCGGCATCAATAAACAGAGCCTTTAAATTGTATCTATCACTAAAACTACGCCTGTTAGTTACGGACAAAGACTCCTATAGACGATTATATAATTATTTTCATAAAACACTTTCTCCGGTCCAAGATTCCTGTGCGGCCTTAAACTGGCGAATGAATTCCTTCTGCCATACAGATAATCTATATTTTTATCCAGGATGGTGTTAACTCTTTCTACCCCGTTTTTTAATTCTTCTCGCGTGTAACACGTTAAGATAACCGGACAATTTTGTTTCGCAATCAAGCGTATGGACGGCGACCACGTTTCCTCAATGGACCCAAACTCCTGCTCGTGAATACCAGAGTTAAATCCTACAATCAGGTCCGGCTTCGCGAACGACGAATCGTGCACGTAGCTCTCGTACAATCCGCTGTGAAACTTAAACCAACATTCTTTCTGTCGCGACATGCAAACGGAAAGCGGATTGGAAATACATTCTAATTCTGGCCCTATCATTATGATTACAAGCGACGATATTTCTAATAAATTTAACAAGACCTCCCACGCTACCAAGGTGGCCTCTTCATTGTAACTCGATCCTATAACATGAATGATTAGGTCTTTGCGCTCTGGAACATAGTCCAATAATTGCATAGCATGAAACACCGTTAAGGGCCGTGTCAGATACTGCGAGTGTTCGGCCGCCAAGATATCGTACATTTTCAAACGCGACCGAATATCCGCGTAAGTATTTATAAAGTCCGTTATGTTCTGAATCTTATCCGTGTAGGACACCTTTCGCAAGTAGTCCAACCTCGAGGGACGGTTTTGCTCAGTTACACTTGTTAGATCCATACGAAAACATAATTCCAGAGGCGCGCAGATATCCCTGTGCTCCATACCATCTTTGTGATCTTTACAGAAGCTGCCAGCGCACTTTCGACAGTCCTCCAGCGACTGGCTATTCTGTTCGTGGCAAATGGCGCACTCCTTTGGGAACTCGAACATGTGCCTCTCGTACAGCTGCAGAGGACGTTTCAGCTTCAGTGCTACTAGCAGCATAAAGTTCCTCTTCTTCGTGTCCCATTTCTCTAAAGTTTCATTGCGATCCTCCATGCTGTAGGTTCCCAGCACATCCTGTATGGCTTTGCACAATGATCTGTGGTGTCTCCAGTGCTGCTTCTGATGCTCCGGCCCACAATAAAATATCATCTTGCATCCGCTGCACTTCTTTAGACGGACGTCAAACTGTTTGCAAACATGGCACATGGTCGCATAAAAGAAGCCGTTGTAATTTATATTAATTGGATTTCTCCTACTTGACTTCATGACTGCTGCCGAGTGTTATATTGTCTCCAGGTCTCTTTCAATCTAAAGATAAGTATACATAACGTGTTCGGATAAATGATCAATGTGACTTGTAAATACGCACAGTGTTGGAACGAATGGAACGTTGTGTTTTCGTAGATCGTGCATTGTGGCGCACGCGTAAATCAGCTGTTTTATCCCGCGCTTTTAACTTTCTTTCAAATGGCGCGTTTTCAAGTGACTACGATTACGGTC
>NW_011967043.1:98959-103122 GCF_000949405.1 Vollenhovia emeryi | reverse complement strand
TACAATGAAATAAATTGGTTATTTGGCGGTCGCAATACGCGATCCGGCATAAAATGGCAATCCGGCACTGCGCGACACGCGCGCGGGCGCGCGAGCGCCAGCTTCTGATCGTAGTTTGCCGACCGCCGTTAGGCCGCGCATGGTGGCGGCCAAAAACTCGGAAGCAAAATCCAGTCTCGTAGGGTATAAAAGGAGGCCCGCTTAACCCACTGGAATGTTAAAATGGATAATATAATTGTTCCATAAATCGCCTGTAATAGTTCAGGACAATTAATTTAAATTAATTTTCCTGAACCATTTACCTTTGAGTCTGAGTAGACATATCGACTTTTTCAGATGTAGTTGTTATTGCAGTTTACAGGCGATTTATGGAACAATTAGATTATCCATTTTAACACAACGCTTATATTCAAATTTTTATTTTCACAACCCCTCGGTCTAGACGTCCTGAAATGGCGTGACAAGCAATTCTTATGTCGTATCATAGATAGGAAATCAATGAAATTTTGAATCCGGCTAATTTCTATTTAATAAATATTTAATTAAAATTATCTGGATCACTCACAAACCTTTTTAATTGCACTACAAACGTCTTCATACGAAATACCACAACGCTTCCATATAAAAACTTTATCTAATTTATCTATTGGCGCTAAGTATACGGTGGAAAAATAATTAATTACAAACAAACGAATGACTCACAAACCTTTCTAATTGCACTACAAACGTCTACATACGAAATACAAACGATTGCATATAGGAGTTATTTAAAAATATGTTCAGTCGGCGTCAAATATGAGCGAATCGCACTATACGCGGAGGCGGAATCAGTGGATCGCCAATCACAAGATCATTCTGATAGAGTTCTTTCAAAAATCCCGTCAAACCGGTTAGAATACTGATTTTGCGAAATACTGTTTCTTGTAAAAATAGTGCGCTTTGGAAGAGAAAGTTGCACTCTTTTCGCTACAAAAATGTTTATAAAAACAACAATTTTTAACTTATCGCAAAATCCATACGTGATTCGGAAGAAAATGTTATATATTTTTCAAAAATCTTTAGTTTTTGTTCTAGCTGAAAGAGTGAGGCAGCTTTGTTTTCGTCCGTGGGGCGACTTCTGCACTTTGAATTGCTTAACATACATATACTTAAGTTTACAAAACTGCAATTCCAAATGTCGCATAAGTTTAATTTATTTAGTTTAATTACGTATTCAAAATTGGTTCATATATTATTTATTTTTATAAAAAAGATACATTCTGTACATTACAAAATTTCCAGAATCACAGGAGATTGGAGCGTTACGAGATGTGTGTACACATGCACACATACATACAGCTCCGCAATATAAAAACTTCATATATCGTATATATATATATATCCTATATTATACCCTATTTACACATATATACACATACATGCATAGGTATGTGTATATACACTTCAATTTATATATAATACATATACGACATAGATATGAATCTTAAAATACTAGTCTCCATCTAGGAAGAATTCGGAATTGCATTTTAAAGGGCAAAAAATGCTGCAAGTTGAATCAATTTAGACTTAAAAGTCAAGATAACTGCATGCTATTGGTCTAAATCTTATGCAGAGCTAGTTCTGTTCATCAAAATGTACAAAAATTTAGTGTTTTACATACAAACTTAGTTTTCTATATATCAATTTTGTTTTATATGTCAAAATTGATCTATAACAACTGGCAGACTAATGAGGTAACAATTTCAAAGATAACAAAGGATTTAACTTGAGACCTCTTTCCCAAGTTGATAAAATTATAATCAGCTGTCGTTATGTATATTCTGATCGTTGCCCCTTCAAGCTTTGAAGAATCGTACAACACGAACGACGTATTGTTTGCATATCGGACATTCGGACATTTGTTTACCACAGTTTATACAACATGCCATATGGCCACATTCTAAAATTACACACTCGATCGGCGCGTCCCAGCAGATTTTGCACAATTCTTCCTCACTGAGTTTTTCTACATCTGTAACAATTTATTTGTGATAAATGATAAACATTCGTTATTTAAAGTGCAATAGACATTAAAGTAAATTTAAATATAGATATTACTATCAAATTGCGTTATAATGCTTTTCGTTACCTTTTCTAGATTGACTATATTCCTGCCATAATCTAGACACTTTGTTCAGTAAGTCTTGTCTCTCGATGCAGCCTTTATAATCCACGCGATTTGTACTCAACAGATTTTTTAATTGCTTAATGCTTAGATACTCCAGTTCCGACGCTTCCTTTATGTCTGACAGTTGCACTTTATCTGACCACTGCGAGAAGGGAGAAAATAGAATTACAGTGAAGGTTTTATAAAGGTTGTTTGCTTGCAAACATACGCACCATAGGAATCTCTGTGACCATATCCGATTTTTTCTGGTTTGACGTTTCGGGCACTTCTTCCTGTTCGGTGACTACTGGTTCCGATGCGGTGCTAGGCCCAGTTGGATTGCTGTCACCCTCAAATATTTCTTCTATTTCAACGTCGCTACTTTTCGTCGGTTTCTCCTCGGGTGACTCGTTATCGCTGCTAAATGGAACGCTAATAAGCGGACTACTGTCACTACTTTCACTCACTTCCTCCGCCATTTCGACATCCTCATTTCTTACAGGTTCCACTGGCACCTGCACGTTCGCAACACATTCACTATTCGCAGTACTGACATTTGGCATGTTTTCCATTCTACTCAAAGTGGGATCAACCCTGGAACTAAGTAGATGTATTATTTTAGAGTATTTAAGAAAAATATGTATTTGCACGAATTTGGTAGTGAAATAAATTGACAAGAGTTCTTGTCATTCAGAAACACCGGCTCTCAAAGTGTTAAAGCATCAATATTAATACACACTGCAATGTAAAACATACTGTGGTTCTTCTGTAGCATTTTGTATTCTGGCGCTTGTACTGTGGTCAGAGTTCAGGCACGGGTCAGTTCCGTTAGCAAAGAGCATTAGTAAGTGTACCAAGTCCTCTTTCTCTGAAATCAAAGTAGCTCTATAAAAACCTCCTACAAGATTAACGTTGATCAAGAAGCTATTATTACAGAAAGGTATGTCGGAAGGCAGATAATAATGTACATACCAACGCAACCCTTGACAGAGACCTTCTTCGCTACAAGATACTGACGCAAGTCTCTCGAACGTATTTGTCTGATTTGATTTCTGATAAGCGGCCTCCTTGACAATAGACCACAGCTGTCGCAAGTGAACACCTTGTCCAGCCGTTTGATCACGCACTCGGAGCAAAAATACCTCAGGCAGTCCACGCATTGTTTCTAAAAATCACACAAAATAGCAAAATATACGTCAAACATTGAACCCAGGAGATTTCTTAAACAAGAACCAAAGATCGGGTTCAACCAGAAAATCTAAAATTTCTGGGACCGAATGTACAGTGAATTCTATAAGCAACTAAAGTTCTAGATTACTTAACAGAAAGGGGAAGGTCAAATGTTAAAATAATTTAGGATGCAGCGAATCGATGACACTACAGATTACGATGTTTGCGTGACAATTTGAAGGAGGCTCGAAATCACGATTCGCATACGCATAGCTCAATACTGAGAACTGTCCAATTGTTGGGTTGTCTTCGGGACCGTTGTTTAGCGAGGAAACGAGGGAATGAGCGCCAGATGGCCACGGCCGAGAATGTCCACTCACTTTTCTCTTGAACAGATTGAACTTGGCGTTACATGCCTCGCAAGCCATTCCGCTGGGCCTCCCGGAGCCGCCCGTTCGTCGACCTGAAAATGATCTCGTTTCGCGTGCCGTGAGATATCACCGCGTTGAGGTACCGAGCAGGAATTGCGAGAACTATACGTTGTACTCTGCATGAAAATCTAGAGCAGCGTGAACACCGAACGTGATCGTGGCTGGCCGTGGCAGCGATGCAATGACGAGTATAAGTAACGTAACCCTTTCAGATCGATAGAACCGCGATGTTTTATCAGTTCAGCAGCATTACGATTTGCGATAACGTACGTGTTGTGTCTAAAGGGCAGAAAAACAAAGGTGCCCGATCGGTATAGCGGAATAGCTCTTTTTCATCTGTGTTTTAGACTCCGTGGGTAAGAGATATATCGTAATCGTACCAAATCGTACACGCTCTTTGCGAATGTATACCCTCA
>NW_011967043.1:72240-91610 GCF_000949405.1 Vollenhovia emeryi | reverse complement strand
TGTAGAGTTCACTGATGAGAGCTAAGCACTCTTTACCTCGTCTCCCCTCCCGCAAAGCCCCCCCCCCCATGAGCTAACGCTCCATCTCTGCTATTCCTAGATCTATGGTCCACCATGTGCCGCCATGTCTTGTTCCCACACAGCACAGAAAGATTGCAGGAAGATAGCAGAAATGTTACATTGCAAGATGGCAATATTGCAGCAACGTTGAAATGTCCGCCCTCAGAGAGATTGCAGTGCAACATTATAGCAATGTTGCAGCGCAATATTTTTTGAATAATTTGTCGTTGTACATAAGCAGAGAATTTACTAATTACATACATATACATCCGGGCCTTTTTCAATGCATAGCAAGTTATTGCGAGGTAACTTAAGGAGGTCATGTCGCTTCACAATAGATGGAGATTGCGAGCAACACCGTAACGCGTACTGATCAAGTGTACTTATAATAATTCGCGCATTATTGGTATCAACGGAAATAGCATTATAACATTCTCGTAGTTAGAAAAATTTTTTAAATAGAAAATATAGTATTTTCATTATTTTTGAAACATTGCCGTTACGAAAAAGTAACGAAATAATTACTGGAAAATTACTGTATATCAGTAATTGAACTATCAGAAATTACTGATGTACAGTCATTTTCTAATAATTATTTCGGCGCTTTTCCGTAAGGGTGCTGCAATATTATTGCTATCGAAAGTTTGCAATTTTATATTCCTGCAATGTCTCTGCAAGATTGCACTGCGATCTGCAAGATTGCAACTTATTGGTCCAGACGGTCGTGTGCTATGCATATGCAGCTTGTATATTTTTGTGTGCAATGGCCCTTATCCTTTATTCACCTAACAAAACATGGTGAAACTCTTGTCTCACTTTTCAGCTAGAGGGTAACAGTTTAGTAGTATATAGAAGTCTGCGAGTTTTGTACTGATACATATTACTATATTTATAATATGGCAGCATGGTGTCGCGTTCTGGATTCTCTTAACATCTACGTGCGCTGTGTGCCTTCATTGGACATTGTTGAAAAAACTGTATCGGCGTGTTCTAATCTCACAAAGAAACTTGGGAGTTTAAAATTTTAATCAAGACTTAGAAGTAAGACTTAACTTATATAAAATTATATGTGATAGAAATTAAATTAAAATTATTCAATAGTTATTAACAAAAGTTCAATTATTATATATACAATGATTTGTTCAACATATATGTAGGATATTCGGCATAACGTGTGCATTCACTCGTATACAGGTAAGTCTCGTTAAACTTAACTAAAATTCCTGTATTATTTTGAAAATAACTACTTTTCCCATTTTCAGTGCTACGTAGCGAGAAAGATGGGGGCATTTTGGGTGTGGCTTGGATAGCTCAGTTGGAAGAGTATTCGCTCGGCAAGTGAAAGGTCTCGGGTTCAAGTCCCGGTCTTGTCGTAGCCCGTTATTTTTTCTCGAAAATTAATGGGGTGCTTTGCAACAAGAGACACAAATTGACACATTGTAACACAGAATCATTTTATCCTCGTTTAATAATGTAATAAATAATAAAGATAAAACGATTCACTGTGTTATACAGTGTCGCCTGTGTACGTTGCTGAAAAGCACCCAATAAGTGGCACGTCTTAGTGCCTACTTCTCGAAGATACATCCCTATTTATTACTATGGATAAAACGTTCAGAGATTAATGAGAAAAAATTGACGAATTGCGTGTGCGCGTTGCAGTAGGTTGAACCACTGTAGGCGTTGTTTATCTCTTCTCTGTCTCTCACTGTTGCCCTATCCCTATGGGACTATGTGACTGAGCAACAGAATAAAAGCATTCTCGAAGAGTAGGGACGAAAGATGAAAGCACGTCAAAT
The DNA here is from genome assembly GCF_000949405.1 of Vollenhovia emeryi. Classification (NCBI taxonomy): domain Eukaryota; kingdom Metazoa; phylum Arthropoda; class Insecta; order Hymenoptera; family Formicidae; genus Vollenhovia; species Vollenhovia emeryi. The sequence continues at coordinate 89,751 of NW_011967043.1, read as the reverse complement.
GATACAAATGGACCATAGGTAGAAACCGTAGCGTGTGTGCTCCTTGGCGAAAATAAGAAGCTTTATGAAGCGTTGATAACCGTTAAATGAAGGTTTTTTTAAAGTTCATACGTTTTCAAACTTTATGAGAATGCTTACACAACGCCGTTGTGTTTTGAGCGCTTTCAGAACGCTTATAAAATACTGTATATAACGTTTCATAAAAGTTCTACAACGCTAAGTTCAAAAATGCTATATACAAACGTCTTCTAAACGCCGTAGCGTTGCAATTTCCGCTCTACAAATTCTCTATTGACCGTTTTTAAACTGTCAACGAACTGCAAACGCTCACGTAAACGCTATACAAATACTTATGAAACTTTTTATTTTTGCCAGGGCTATAGCTAGCATCTGCTGTGGATTCTGTATTATGTGCTTTCACCTTTACAAAGCTCATCTCATCGCATAGCGTACTGGCTTACCAATTTTTTCCATTAGTCTCTCATTTATAACATAGGTATTTTCAAAATAATATAGAAGGTATAGATTTTTTAGTTTAGTTTTACGAGATGTATGAGCGAATATACGCCTTGTGCTAGACATCCTGCACTCGTATATACCCCAATAACCATTTCTGCAGAGGCAACATCTGCAAACAAATTTTGCTTCCCGAAAAGCTGCTGATGAGAAACATGTTTTTTTATTGAAAACGTGAGCAAAATTGTAGTAGAAATTTACCAACATCTGTTGGCAGACTACACGACAAAATGACGGCAAATAGCGAGCAGATTTGTTAAAAGACCACGAAGAAGATTGTCGAAGTTGACGGCAGATTGATAGCAAACACCAAGCAGTCTGCTGACTTAACTTGTCAACAGATTGGTAGCAAATTTTGTTTATTGGCGATTTATAGTTTGTAACTTTCCCATTAGATGGACGCATGGTATGACACTTTCTCTCGTAAGAAACAAACTGCACACGGCATTATAAATTAATGCATCCAAATGAAATTTTTCGATCATCTTTCTAGTGCTGAAGTGAGCTCTTTTGCACTCTCATCTACGAGTGTGTAGAAACCTTAAAGAATTATTACTATATGTTTACACATCTTTTGTAATATAAAGAAATGAAAACGTTAAAAAAGAAATAGAAACTGAAAATCCTGCTCAGTTTCTGCTGCCAATCTACCGTAGTTTTTTTTGCAATTTTCTGACAGACATTTCCTGGGCATATGGTACAAATTTGTTGGAAGTATGCGAGTGACAAATCTGCTCTCGATTTGGTGCGTCATCTGTCGTATTACTAATGACAGATTTACTCTTATGTTGTACTCAATTTGACATCAGAATGTGATTATAATTTTTAGTTGCAATTAGGGCGCACTTGAGGACACAGTAGGCTCTGGATTTGGCAGATTCACTTTGCAAGAAATTATTTCCCGATTGTTAACAATCTGCGAGCAACTGGTTATCTGGGTATAGTGTGTGGACTCGTGATACCACTCACGGAAAGATAGAAAGGACTGAGACAAACAGAATTTTCGCAATAGTTGTCGAGATATTACATTTGGCGGTAGATCGGGCTAATACGGTGAATTTTTTTCATCAATATTTCGTAAACTATTGCGAAAATTGCAAAATGCTACAGAACTTCTGTTTGCCTTACCCCCCCCCCCCTTCTATCTTCCCGTGAGCGGTGTCAGGAGTTGTGCAGAGCACTCTGCATATTAATTATTAACATATCTATAAATTAAATTAATAAATTGTCTCGCTTATGCGAGAGAAAATATTTATTCTACTTTCATCTCTATATGATCACACAAACGCACAAGACCAACGCTTTATTGTTGATCTTTAGTGCTTTTCCTCGTAGTTCTGTACGGACAATTATATCGTAAACGCAGCTATATGGCTATTTTCACGCTGTACCAATCTACGAAATACATCAAACCGATTGTTAGCGTCACATGTTTCATAGTACCGGCGACTAGCTAAAATTTTCGACAGTCTCGTTTTTGGATGGTACACGTTGTACATAGCGTTATTCTCGACCGAGAACTCGGTCTATCACGTTATGGTCACGACGAATGACAATTTCTTTGTATCAACGCGTTCTATTATCTATTTAGCAACTTTTCCTTGTAAGGGCCCACGAATTCTATCCGGCAACAAAAACAGAGTACTCCTCCTTTGCTTTTGAAGAGAGCAAGAGTTTTCATTTTACGGGGGCTGTAATAAGTTAGTGACTTTGAAGTGAAAGAATTTTTGTACCAAAATTCTATTTATTTTTCAATCTAATCCCCTTTTATCTCGATGCATTTTGCCTAACGATTTTCCACTTCTTTAAACCTTCCAAAAAAAAACGATTTCTCAAATTTTGCAAAATACACGTTTGTTTCAGTAATGATCTCCTCGTTCGATGCGAATCTTTTTCCACCAAGCCATATCTCCGATTTGAGTGTTATCTCTTGTAAAAGTCACTGACTTATCAAACAGCCCTCATACCTGAACGGAATTCGTGAGAAAATGTCTGTTTGGAGGAAGAATTATACAACTAAAATTACATGGGATGTACGGTGTTCTTTGTGCTCTGCTTCGATATCCTCGTGAGAGGCTCCTCGTCGAGATCATTGGAGATTTGATTCCATTGTTCATCCTCCTCTTCCTCCTCGTCGTGCAACGAATCTTTCCTAAAGATAGACAGAGTTACAGTTCTTTATTGTTGTAATAAGATCTTAATAAAAATTGAGAACAAAAAGAGATTAGCAAAATTAACTTTTCAAGGGAAGTGTGACATTAAAGGTGGAACCACTATTTTAGCGTTAAAAGCATCATCCTATCTTTATTGCTCATTATACGACGAAGAAAGAATCGTTAATTACTCGCACTCAGTTTCTTCTCAAGACAATTGAATTTTATTTGATTGCACATATTGCACTGTACAGGGTATTCTGCGATGATCGAATCCGCCGGCAAATTTAAATTGAGCGAAGCAAATCGAAAGTCCCATATCATTTTGCAAAATTCACGACAGTTTTCGAATAATAAATAAAAACGTCTGGGCGAATAAACGCACGAGAAACTGTAGGCCGCACTCGGTAGACTTTAAATGGCTTATTTGTTCCATCTTGTAGCGGTGAAGAACGTGCGGTGAGCATCATCTGAAGCTCGCCGCTCGCTGCGTGACAAGTTTTTCGGTGTGCAGCCAGTTTCACCTCCGTCTCTAACTGTCAGATACCCATGCCCATCGTTGCTACGACACTAAACAAATAAGACATTTAACGTACCTACCGAGTGCCGAGTCCGGCCTACTGCTCGTGCGTTCATTCGCCCAGACGTTTTTTTTATTACTCGAAAACTATTGTGAATTTTGCAAAATGATATGAAACTTATTGATTTGCCTCGCTCTATCTAAATTTTACGGCGAATTCGGTGATCGCAGAACATCCTGTGTAAGAGAAAACATATTTTCAAGAAATTAATATAAATTGACTATAAAGTGATATTAAGTTCATGGAGATCTTTTTGTAAACAATTAGCGAGAATGCCTCCATGCCTCCATGTAGGTAGCCCAATAATTCAAATCTTATTATGTGAGTATGGTATTGAATGCTAAATTTAGCATTTAAATACAAATTATTAGAAATCATCAATGATTTTTATTTGACCGTATCTGGCAATTTTTATAATACGGAAAATTTATTGCGAAAAATATTACCTCAGCCAGGGTTTGAACCTGGACCTTCATTCTCTCTATACCCAGTGAGAAATGATTCGTCGATCGACGTCGAAACGACATCAAATCGACATCGACACCGTCGAATTGACGTCGATCGACGAATCATTTCTCACTGAGTAGGCGGGCGTCTCAACCCAAGGCATGCCTCGGTGGTCGAATTGGTTGAGACGCCCGCCTAGAGAGAAGGGAGGTCCAGGTTCAAACCCTGACTGAGGTAATATACCTACATCCTGCTTGGACCTACATGGCATTCTCGTTGGTTGTTTGATTTTATCTAGGGGTCTTATTTAACTCTAATCTTTTTTCAAAGTACTACATGTAATTATATAAATTTAAAAAATAAGTCGATTTCGAAGACTACGCGCGAATAGTTAAAGATTAAAATAAAAGTCTAATCTTGTAATTTGCAGGAATACTCTCTCTATCTTTCCAACGAATATTCCAGTGAGCCCATAACAAACAGAAGATCGGAAATTTTGCAAAGCTATTAATTTCTACTAGATCTAATTAAGGAATTACAGGAGAGTAATATTACTAACTGATATTTGTTGCTGGACGGTAGAAATAAAGATTTCGGGCAATCCTTGAAATATGGCCAGCACTCGCCGTGAAATTTCCCACGGTTCTCCGCCTCGACATATTCCTTGAGAAGGTTTGCAAACGGCGACCGGCTGGCGCTAAGGATAAAAGGTTTGAATTTTTTTTATACGATCTGAAATATTTATTAAGAATATCATTTATAGTTGCCAGTGGTGATTAAGAATTAAAACAGTAAACGTTTTGTCAACCTAACTGGCAAATTTTATTCAATTCGTTACAACATTTCGGATGTGGGCTTATTTTTATCTTTTAACGGATAACGATGACTTACTAGTCTATGAATTTTTCCTTGTTTTCTTATTTAGTTCGTTAATTTATTTTCTATTCTCTTTACTAGATGACTGATTAATAATTTTAATCTCTTATATTTTGTTGATTTTACAGTATTGCTACTTGAAAAGGACCTGAAGTAAGGCCGAAACGTTGTAACAAATTTAATAAAATTTGCCAGTTGGATTAACAATAAGCTCAGTATTTTAATTTTAAATATTTATTATAACTTTACAATGAGAAAATAGAATTATCCGACAGGGAGCTCCTCCAACGTTCTTTAAAGTTCTACGAGTCCGAACTACTTACGTGAAAAACAACTTCAGCATTTCGCCGATTAGTCCAAAGTTATTCAAGTGGTGTCCCTGGACCTCGCAGATCGCCCTTAACAGACATGCTTTGCCGTTCATTCCCAGCGTGGTCAGCATTTCCTCGGCGGTGATGTAAAGCAGGGCCCGCTCGCCACCCTGGAACGCGTTTCTCGGCATCTCTGTCATGTCCCGTTTGTGTAATCTGCGTTTGATGAAAGCCGCGATGAAGTCGGCCATCATCATGCCGGCCTGCCGGCTCTTCAATTTCCTGTCGAAACTCTGCGGCAGAGCGCCGTACGGGTTCTCGTTATCTGTCAGGCCTAGCTTATCGAAGTCGACTGGAAAAAGAGACGCATGAGAATTTTAACATCGCAATTTTTTTTTCGGATTAATCACACGGACGGACTCACTCGTAAATGGCAGACTGATGGTCATGTTGCTGAGGAACCCGTAAGGTGGATGCCGAACGAAAGGCAACGCCAACGTCGGCGTGATCGTCATGATTGTGCCGGGTGGCAGCGCGATGCGTCCGTCGTTCGTGAACCAGAAGACCCTCTTCTGCCGGTGATGCGGCGCTTGGCGCGAGGATTCGTCCTCGCGAAGCGTACCACTGGCACCACTAGCACCGCTGGATGTACTAGATGACTCCCTCAGCACGGCCAGACCGAGCAGCAGCAGCAGCAGCAGCAGAAGACGTCCTCTTTGCGACATTCTGCGCTGTCCGAGTTGCCGCGACGAGACACCTGCGGTCACAAAGAGACAGATACAAAATGTTCTACGCGCGCGTTTACCAGATAAGCCCACGAATTGGAGCGATTAGGATTCTTTCTGGTCTTCAAGTTCGCCGCTCCGTACATCTTTTCAAGAGGAGGAGGGGGTGCGGGGAAGACTGGTAGGTACCAGGCGGCATCGAGTGTGGATTGTGGATTAGATTAATCGTTTTATTTGTGAACGAAACGTGTATAATAATTCTCATCCTCCTGATGGCGCCTGAAGTAGGCCGCGCTACGGACCGGACCTCGCGAAATTATTTGCGATAAATCCTGCGACGATGTATGCGTGTACTAAGTATCGAAGTCACGAGACTTACGGTACCCGCGGTGTACGTCGAGTAAAGCGCCAGGAAAAAAACTCTTGCGACAGGTATTGCCGATGGATTTCGTCGTCTTCCTCTTCGTCGTCGTTGTCGTCGGCGACTCGCATCCTGTTCGCGCAAAAGCGACCTATGCGCGCGCAGTAGAAAATTTTCCCTTGATTGATATTCGGGACGGGTAGTGCACCTTGCGCTGTCCAATTCGGCCAATTAGAAACTTAATTTGTGGGTAAGGAGGATAAGAGCGTCTTTCAGGGGGATAACTGTGCCCCCTCGTCGCGCGATAAGCTAAACGTCCATTTATCACGCCGCTGAAAATTCGCACCTAAGAGTTATTCGCCGACAAAAGTATCGGGAATGCCGTAAGCAGGAGAGACAGAGAATGGAGTAAGTTTTCGGTGAGGGGGATTTTGTACCTTGCTATCCATGCTTTTCGGTATCGTTAACTAGCAACAGCCAATGGCAATGACGATCTTTGAAAAAGGCGCAGCTTTTCGTGGATTGTTGCTAGTTAACGATACTGAAAAGCCTCAATCGCAAGTTACAGAGTTCCCGTACTGGGCGTCAATTCTGTATCTTACACTGTAGTGCAAAAAATGAATAGCTTTGTCTCCTTTTAATCGTTCCCTTAGAAAGCTTTGTCTCTTTCTAATCGTTCCCTTAGAAAGAGACAAAGCCGTTTACTTTTAACAGTTTCACTGTATTGTAATATACAAAATTGACTCCCCCTGGAAGCTTAAACCCTCGAGGGAATGGAATCCGGAGTATCGCATTCGCGGAATTTTCGTTTAATCTTGATATTCCCATCGTTACGTTTTTCTATTACGTGATACCAGTAGAGGATATCATAACGTACACACGTTAAACGTGCATAGTCTTAATTATGTCGGATGCGCCGCGGAACGTGTGCTGATTGTTATCGCGAGCTTCGTGCCGCATCTCTCTCTCTCTCTCTCTCTCTCTGAGTCCTCCCCTTTACATCGAACTGCGTGACGACCATACGTCGTACCTACTTGCCGGTTACACCGGGACATTCGTGTGCGAGTCGAGTTCATTTTCTCATTAGGCTTTGGTCATACGACCGACCTCCCTACCGGCGAGAGACTCCCCACCCATTTTGATCAGTGTGTAACAGTATATAAACTGCAAAACAAGCGTGGTTAAGGGGAACCAGGCGACCGGGCTGTGCCCTAGAAAAATGCAAGCCGCACGCGCGTTTGTCCGTATACCGTCCGCGTCAGTCGTCACGTTCGTTCCTTCTTTCCTTCGAAACGAGCTGCTCGCCTCACGAGCTCCGCTAGCTCCCTCGCAAATCCCAGCTCAAATATTTATACGTGATATAAATCGAGGAATTTGGTGGAAGAACGACTTAAGTTTTCGTATAAGAATTTTACATTCCAAGTTTTTAAATTGAAAACTTACGTATTTATTGATCAAACTATAAGATTCCAAGTGCACATTTTATAGATATTGATCTATAAAATACGATTATAAAGCTTTTAGCTTAGCTTTTATAATATATGAAAATGCGATTTGTCGACTTAAGTCGTTCTTCCATCAAACTCCTCAATTGTATTATGTACATTGAGTATCGATAGCGTTTGTGCTGATGCAAACGTCTTCTTAAATCTGTTGAGAATGTTTGATTGAATTGGTAAAAATTAAATAATTGATACAATTTTCTCGTTAAACGCAAATGGTCGACGAGCGTTTCGGTTCCATAACTGCAGCATGAATTTTCGGCGCATTAAATTTACGAGAAGGTCATTACCCCCATATCACGGTCTTTTTTTTTATAAAACTTGTCCAGTTCTGGATTTAAATTCATTTTACGCAATCGTGCTTCGCGAATGTCGTAACACACACCGGTCATCACTCTAAAAAAAAATAAGAGAGAAATAACGTTTCTGCAAATTATCTTCGTCGAGAAATCAGCGGAAGCGCCGGAAACGGATCGACTCGATTCGATCTAGATTGTCTGACCCACATTGTTTAATGCGTGTCGAGAGTTAAAGTTCGGCTGACGGAAGAGTAGGAGGGTGGGTCGACCGCTAAGCGGCATCGCGCGGAATACGAATTACGATTGACCCCCATATTCCGATATGTGCGACGTGTCGTGCGTGTCCGAGGGGAGCGCGCGACTGACCGGCGCACCTCAAATTAAGCTACCTGGGTAATCAGGTCCCGGTACTGATATCGGCTGCAGGCCGCGCACCGGCTTTTTGACGAGGCACCGTTAGTTAACTTGTAAAAAAAACCGGGTCGATTTTTAAGATCTGGTTCCCGCAGCCGGTCCGAGAGAGGCGAGCGTGTGAGCGATCGGACGCCTCTTCCGGGGTGAAGCTCGACAGGTTTGATAATAATGTTCGCCGCTTAATGTCGGCTCGTTGGTGATTGCCTCCGGGCAATGTTTTCGCGTGAATGGAATTCTTATTACTGTAAGATAAAACACCTTTTTTGAGAGACACACATTAGGAGACCAGGTAGAACAAGCAATCAATTGAAGTGATGACCCTTTCATTGATTGGTTCTATTTACAAAATTTCAAAAGACACATTTCTTACCCAGTGAGAAATGACTCGTTGATCGATGTCGAAACGACGTCGATTCGATCTCACTAGGTAGCGTGCATTTACTGAGAAAACATTGTTTATATTATCACGTTCGCGCTAATATGGCTCTTTGGCTCGAGTCACAATCGCGAAAAAAATTGCCAAGTTCAGAGTAGTTCATAGACATATAAAAGATAGACTGCTTATGAGGCAGTGGAAACCCTAGGTGAGGGTATTTTTCTGAGGGAAAAGGACAACATCAATTTATTTAGGTATCTGTCTTCCTCTAATGGGCGTGATTCGCAGCACTAGAGAAAGAAAGATATCCAAATAAATTTATGTCCTTTTCCCTCAAGAGGACATCCTCCACTACCTCATAAGTAGTCTATCTTTTATGACTTATGTCTATGAGAGTAGTGTAATAGTCCCTGAATGTACGAGTTTCTTTTTTGCAAGCTGAATTTGATTATTTCCGAGTGTGCGGACGGTAGACGATTCGCGAGCGTCTCCCGAGCGTAACGATATTAATAAAATCTAACAATAAGAAAACGAAAGAAAAGGTAACTTATCATAAAAGGGTTGATATAACATTTAAGTGATAAATAACGTCACGATTGTTATCGTGTTTTGTTCTACCTGGGGAGGTGTATCGTTATTATACATTGTTGTATACTATACTTATCGCGTCTTTTCCGTTGACTCGATGCTTGCTCTCCCCCCGCCCCACAAATCTCCCCTGGATCATCATTAACACGCTTGAGAAATTTGTCGTGCGTTAAATAAAATAGCATCCTTGGATCTAGCGCCTAAAATTATTTCACGGTTGAGTTGCGGCGAGCTGAATTCAAACGCAAACGTTACGGTTTCGCTTCGGAGTTGCAGCGTTTGCAACCGCGAGGCACATTGCGCCCGATCTTACATGCATCTACTTACAGATACACATTTTATGTTTCTTTCGCATCAAAATGCAGCGAATTCTTGACCCAGTGCCTTCTATACTCGGCTTAACGGTAGTATAATGCGTCGTACTTTAAAGAATCGCGCTCCCGATGACTTCCGCGAAACGAAAGGAAAAAGAAAGGAGACGAGAAGAAAAAGACAAGGATTCGTTATCCCTAAAACGCGTTCGGGTTTATCGAAACCACGATGAATCCCATGTGACTCGCGGGGTCGTCATCGATAATCGATAATCGTAATCAAAGTAATTTGCATCCGGATTGACCTCTCTGTAGCCGAACATCTCACTCGCGACTAACAATGAGTGTCGAGCGCGTGGCATTACACGAGTGTCTCGTCGTAGAATTAATTTACGATGCGCGTAGCCACGTGTGTCGGAAAGTAATTACCGCGCGCTCGTAATCAGCTACTTTCTAAGTGTAAACGACACGTGCGGAGGTTTTACTGTACCGGCAGTTACGTCGAGCCGGAGTAATTATTATAGAATGTAATATTGTAGAAAAAGAACGTATCGCTGCGTAATGCAAAAACGTACATCAAGAGATTAACAGGACTTTAATCGCGACAGCCTTATCGTATCAGATATTAGCGATGATACTCATTTCTCAAAGCAGCGACGTACGAAATAATGTATAGCGATATCAAAACATTTTAATTTGAAAAATTTAGACGTCGTGCGCTGTGATAAAAATTTGTGGTTTTGTTAAGAAGATAATTTCAAAGATTACTAAATCATTATATTTTAATAATACAGTATCGCAGATTTGTAAGTCACTGATCTACAGACTTTATTTAAGAGTTACGTAAGACGACACGGTGCTCTCGTTAATGTGCAAGTATCGCGACCCCATACAGTGGGGATTCATTCGTCGATCGATGTCGAAACGATGTCGAATCGACATCGACACTGTCAAATTGACGTCGATTCAACATCCTTTCGACATCGATCAACGAATAATTTCTCACTAGAACGGAATCGCGAGCCTACGATCCGTGGGTTTTCCTGCGCGCATTCGTACGAAAGCGAACGTGACGATCTCGCAGACATCTCGATGCGATTACAGTCACTTACTATTATAGTGATACGACAGAGTCGTGGATGTGAATTTAAAAAACGACAACTTTATTTCGGCCCATATTCTGAATCCTTTTTTATCGATAAAAATGCCTGCAAAAGATCTTTTCAGCCAATAAGAATCCTCCAAAACTAATTTTAGGCCCTTTCATCGATAAAAGAAGGTTCAGAATGTGGACCTTTGTCGATATAATAAGGATAAAGTAAAGTCGTCGCATGAGTTAAAAGAATCGTCATCGAGTCTAAAGAAAATGTCGATTCTGAACGCTTTAATTGAAAGGACCTAATTAAGTGCCATGGAAATCTAATCGAGAGAAAAAATAATCGGAATTAGCATCGAAATTGGCTCCAAGCGCGACGACAGTAATTCGATTACTGATTGTGGGCCCCAAAATGGGTTGTCTTTTTTTTCCCAGAGTAATGCATGAACCCAAGGCGTGCCAATGCGCATATAATATGCTTTTAATGCGCATTTTATTGCATTGACTTCAAAACAACGTCAATTGCGTGTTTAAAATGCGCGAATTACTTAAGGGGTTACATCTATCAGACGTCTCTTAAAATAGACCTTTTTTTCGGGAATTTTTTTCCCATGAAGCAATAAAACAATCAAAATACAGTATAAAGGGTTCATTATACATATAATAAGGTGTACAAAAAATTTTATGTTTAATATTTTTTTCCAAAATGGCCGCAGTACAGACGGTTGAAGTACAGTGTCTTTTTCTGGAAGAGGTCTGCGGCAAGATGAATAACATTTTTCCATCTGCACCTAGGACTAAATAAAAAATTTTTTCGTAATCTACACTAAATTTGTCAGAGAAGTACACATGATTATTAACCAAACTTAATTTTTCGCAAGTAGACATAAATTTAAACTTTTTTTCGTTTTTCAGCAAAAATTTGACGTTTAAACGTTTATAAAAAACGTAATTGTTAATCAATCATTAAAATCGTGTGTACTTCTCTTTAAAATATATCTAAGAAGCTACAGTTTAAATTTCAAGTCGATCGGATAAAAATTGCAAAAGTTATTCATCTTGCCGCAGACCTCTTCCAGAAAAAGACACTGTACTTCAACCGTCTGTACTGCGGCCATTTTGGAAAAAAATATTAAACAAAAAATTTTTTTGTACACCTCATTATATGTATAATGAACCCTTTATACAGCATTTTGATTGTTTTATTGCTTCATGGGAAAAAAAATCCCCGAAAAAAAGGTTTATTTTAAGAGACGTCTGATAGAGATGTAACCCCTTAAATGTTTGGGCATATTTAAGATATATAATTTTAGACATATAATTATTTATATTTATGTGGTGAGCGTTGCGCAGAGAAATATGCCCTGCTTAGTAAACAAATGAACGGAAAACATCCAAGTTCAAATCCACCCACGGATACCACCATGGTCTTTTCGAATGCCACTTCTCTCGGAGAAAAGAAAAAAGAAAAAATGGGCAAGGCCCCCATACACCCCGCGCATGCGTGTGCGTGTGTGTGTTGTGTGCTTTTAGTAAGATCCCTACGCATCTCACTCATTTATAATAAATTTACAGTGTCCAATCAGTACCGGCGTTAGGGTGGGGCGCGGTCGGGCGATCGCCCAGGGCGCCAAGTCTGTAGGGGCGCCGTTGCCTGACTTCACCTAGTTTGAGAGCGAGAGAGATTCCCTATAATATAAAAACAAAATGGGGTTCGTCGTTCGATGTCATCGCCTTGTCTTTTCCCCCTCAAGAATTTTGAGCCCTTGAATTTGAATGGACGCCACGATAATCTCGCTCAGGGCGCCAATGTCGCTAAAACCGACGCTGTGTCCAATAATGCGGTGTTCAATAATGCAGTGTCCAATAGTTACGTGTCCAAATAGAGATTACCTCGATATCTGGCTATAGAGAAAGGACACGAATAGGAACATGGAATATCGTGGGACCAAATACGCCTTGCCCAAAACAGAGGTGTCGATCTACTCGTATATTATGGGTAAAGCGAGTTAAACTGAAAAGGAAAGTTATGTACCATTTTGTAAAATTTGCAATCTGTGCTTACATTTTGCAGTAGGTTGAGCTAATCCAGCGATTTTTTATCATCAATATCTTGATAACTATTGCGAAAATTGCAAAATGGTACAGGACTTTTCTATTTGTCTTAGCCCCTTCTATCTTCGCGTGAACGGTGTCAGGAGCTGTACGGAACATCCTGTATATATTTATATGTATATAAATTTTATGCTTATGCATAAAAAATTATGCCTGAGCGGTCAATGGTACAGTTTTTTTGGAATGCGCTACCACAATATACATTAAATGCACATGTAATACGGAATAAAATACGTGCATTAAATGTGAATTTAAATTTACATTTATAATAAAGCACATTATACGCGCATTGGCGCTCCTTGGGTGTAGTGATGAACGTCTGCCACATAAGTTGCTTTCCTTTTACGTGAAAACTCAGATAAATCTCACTTGTGACGTCATAACTCATTGTCAGTTGAATGCATGTTCCTTTTGGTTCTTGAGAAGTGAGATTCAACCAGATTTAACTGAGTTTTTGCACACGATCAAGACCGTGTGCTTTAGTGAGTTTAATAGACTCACATTAATGTCGTCATATCTCAGTATAAAATACTCACATAACTGAGTGACTCAGTCAGTACCACTTGAGTGTAAAAGGAAAGCAGCTATAGTCACAGCGATGGGGAGGTTTTGACATCCACGCTTATACCGTTCGCACGAAAGAGACAAGAGAAAACTAGGATAATGTACTCGCGCGAGGTGTAGACGTTAACAGCTCAATCACGTGCGATCTATTTAATATATGTATGTATGTGCAAGACCTTCTAGCATTTTATCGATGTTTGCTTAATCGAAAAATTAAACTCTCTCTCCCTCTCTCGCGCGCGCGCGCGATTTTTGACAGTTCTTATAAAATTAAGGGGAAAAGCTTTAAGATTTTTATAAAGTATTCTCGCAGCGCGATTATCTCAGTTAATCTCAATCTTGCTGTAAAGGAATTTTCATTCGCGTACTCGCTAGAACGCGCGGCGCGAAGATAAAAGGAGATCGCGGCGGCCGCGGCGCGGCGGTCCACGTGCGCGGCTGGAGCCTTCGGCGTAGCCTCGGTTTCAGAAAATATACACCGTGCACTGTGAAAATGTGCACACGCAACCGTTATGCCACATCTACGCGTAACCATGTGGACTGGTCGATCAGTAATCATAAGCCTCGCGTATTCACTACACGTGCTTAACCACGGAGATTAACCCGTTCGCTCACTTGCAAACCGGCGGCTCCCGCGATCCACCTGTCCGTCATCACGGCAACGCTTTTTCGAATAGCAACGCGGAGAAAGAGAGAGAGAGAGAGAGAGAGAAAGAGAGAAAGATAGGGGAGCAGGAGGGAGGAAAAAGACCGAGCGGCGACACCAGGATAGAATCCCGGCAGGCGACGTTGAAAGAAAGATGTTTGACGCTCGATTAAGCCTGACATTGCCAAGGAAAGGAAGAAAGGCCGCTCCGCGGCCGCTACTTACCGGCGCAAAAAGAATTTCGCTGTGGATGCTGTTCATTCAGCGTCGCGCGTGGGAATAAAAACAAGACATATAGATAACACTTCTATCTCGACGCGGGACAATACGCTTCTGTAAAGTTTCCGTGATTAACAAGCAAATTTGCAAAGACTTAAGACCGAATCAGACTAGCAATTGTTGACTCAGATTGAATTGAAATTGGCGATTGACGATTGTCCTTTAGCTAATGAGAGCAAAACAGCCAGCGATTTAATTGGCTCCCATTGGCTAGAGGACAATCGTCAATCGCCAATCCCAATCCAATCGGAGTCAGCAATCGCTAGTCCGATTCGGTCTTAACGATATTTGACAAAAGAACGAGACCGCTGAAATTATAAAGAAGGGAAAATGCATCGTCGGAGTACGGAGAGAAAAATTTATCTCGCGTGATGTTAATCGCTCTCGCACGAATCCGGAAGCGGAATTGGAAAAATAAGCAGGTAACGTCAATCAACAATCGTGATTTGACCCTTTCACGGCCGAATTACTTTGCATTTATTATTACGATTCTTTTAAATACACAGAACACAATAGCATCCTGGGAGCAGAGAGGCGAAAAATACAAGCGGGATTTCTATGTGCTAATGGTCACGAAAGGTAAATTGCGCAAATCGCACGTAGGTATCATCTCACCTTTTGTTCAGCCGCGGGTGCGATGCTTGACGAACGGAAGGCACCGGCTGGACGATATGTAGGGTAATCTTGATACACACTGATTAACAGAGTTGATTAACAGAGAGCCGCGGTGCGGCGCGATCGCTCTGCCGGCGCCGATGTAGCAGCCCAATTTACGCGGGCATGCCGGAGGAAAAAGGACAAAGAGGGGAAGATGCGCGAGTACCACACGCGTGTACGCGGACGCTTCTATCCACCGCACGGCATTGTCGGCCGTGAAAAATGGAACGACGCGCAGAAGTTGATCTAGTTCTCCGCGCGTCGTTAACGAACACCCGTTTCCTGTTCCTCTACTGCGTTATCCGGAGAACGGCCGAACGGACATCGACGTGCACACTCCTCCCGACCGCAACTCGCGCACTCCTCCCGACCGAGACTCGCGATTTATCATCGCAAATCGAGCCTTAGCCGCGGACACGCTTCATTCTGGTGCAACAGCCGCTGCGGCGACCGGCAGGCTCTGGTCCTCCCCGCGACCTGGGGTGTTGATCCAGGGTCTTTGAGTTTCATAAGAAATTTGCGAATCGAATGCGAAACGCAGACGACGTCGCTTTACGTCACTGCGACTTCCGCGAGACGCGAACCGATTGAATCGCGTGCACGCGAACGAGTATTTCAAATGTCCCCCCCCCCCCCAGAAAACACCCCTTGTCGACGACTCGTCCACTCGCGTCTCGTCTCGATGGAACTCTACGAAAAACACTATGTCTCGGGCCCTCGACGCGCTGCGTGGAATTCAAAATGATCGGTGGTCTTATGTCGATCGCGCGGATGCAGTGCCGCTGGCCCGGAGATGATATTCCACCGCGAAAAGTCAAACGGCCGTATCGGAACGCCGGTTTCGCTTCCGTGCGCGTGCTCGCCGACTTTCAGACTGATCGTGCTCCCTCACCGTCCGTTGGTCTCTGGCACGAGACCACGTATCTCCCTCCTCGAGGTACGCGCCGCGAATACCCTTTTCACTGACGCCGCGATCCCCGTTGATGGCCCCGCGGTGGGGCCGCGCGCGCCTCCCGTCATTCAAGAGCACACCTCGACCAGCTGATGTCCATTTCTACCAATGCAGATTAACTTTAATCTCGACTCTTTTTACTTTTTATCTATTTTTTTAGCGTCAGAAATGGAAAAGTTCAAAGTTAATCTGCATTAGTAGACATAGACACGAGTCAGTTGAAACAGAAAGAAGTATCCTAGTAGTACAGTGCATTGGCTGAACATTGGTTCAATGTTGGTTATATTAGAAATGTATTGTCCAACCGATATTGGCTGTGTTCCGATATTCACTGCCAGTACTGCAAGTCTATAGTTTACGTTACGTATACTATACATTTTTAGTACTGGCACAGAATATCGGAACACAACCAATATTGGTTGGCCAATACATTTCTAATATAACCAACATTGAACCAATGTTCAGCCAATGCACTGTGCACACAGCCATTGTCCAATGTAAAGCCAATATTGGTCATGGAATAAATATTGCACGATAATAATTATATAATATTAGATTTATATTAGAAGTGCATTGGCCAATATTTAACAATGTAATAAGAATATTAATCTAATATTCTTGTTATATAATGCAATATTAAACCAATATTGCTAAATAGCTGTATTAGCTAAATAACCCAGTGCAGGTATAATGTGCTTTAAACGTATATTTAAATTCGCATTAGTACACTTTTTATCCTGCATTAAATGTGCATTTAATGTATATTGTGGTAGTACATTCCAAAAGACTGTATCTTTAATCGCTTATGCATAATTTTTCACGCATAAGCATGTATAAATATAGAGTATTATATAAAATTATATAAGAGAACGGGACGGGAGGATGGGCGAGCAGAATGAGAGAAGTGAGGGCGTCGGGAAGAAAGAACCAGAATGTAATGGTCGCTAAGGGCCAATCCAAGGGCGTCCGGAGGGGGGGGGGCAGATGCCCCATCTTGCAAGATGGGGCATCTGCCCCCCCCCTAGAATTTGTAATCAGCAAAAAATTTTGCCTATTTGGCATACCTTGTCGCGGTGAGAAAGCTATTACCAAAAGGTGTACACATATGTATATACACCTTTATATATGTATATATATTTGAAATCATATAAGTATTCTGGAAGTAATATTTTAACAATATAAATGATGCCCCCCCCTGGAAAAAATTCTGCGGACGCTCTTGGGCCAGTCGCGGGGAGGAGGTGGATGGAGGGTGTAAAGGGTTCGGGCACGCTCCCTACAAAAGCGCCACTTTAACCCCTAAGGGGGAAATAAAGTGATACATACATACATATATAAAATTATATATCTCAAATGCCAAACATGTTAAATACGCGCCTGTTGAGCACACAATGTTGTTTTGATGTCAATGCAATAAAACGCGCATTAAAAGCACGTTCTATGCGCATTAGTGTTCCTTAGGAAGAGAAGGCGTCCATTTTACAATATTGGACCAATTTTGGGAATACTCGCTATTATATATTTACATTATTTCCCATTATATTGCGCCAATATATTGTCCCAAGGAGCGCCAATGCGCATAGAACGTGCTTTTAATGCACGTTTTATTGCATTGGTTTAAAATAACATTAATTATGTGTTCAAAATGCGCGTATTTAACATGTTTGGGCATGTTTGGGCATATATATTTGAAATGTATAATTTTATATAATTCTCTATATTTATACATGCTTATCTACACC
>NW_011967043.1:55827-70068 GCF_000949405.1 Vollenhovia emeryi | reverse complement strand
GGATTTTGCACATCGTGTGGCCCTGAAGAGGACCAGTGGTGTATTAAATCGAACATACTGGGGTATGATGGGAAGAAGGCTGCGTGACTTGTAGGACCACATGATGTGCAAAATCCGAACGGCAACCTCCACGTGCACATTGGGTTACGCTGATGTCGACGGTAATGAACGAAAATACAAGGGTTACTTCAAAAAGCTGTAACTTGGCGAAAAAAATCGCAGTAACTTCTTTTTTTTAAATTGAAGGGAAAAGTACACACTTTTTGATACTTCGAGCAGAATTAGTGAGGAAAAATTTCCTACGCCCGGGCACCTGGCCAAAGTTGGTTAGTTTTTAGGTAAAAACATGTCCTTATATTATAAAAGCTACAGCAGCGCAGATGCATTCGAGGAAAAATCTGGTGACTAGTTTTGAAGCTGAGAGTGCAAGCTTTAATTTAAAAAAATACGATCTTGCTACGATGATTTTTAACGGAGATATCGTCGGTAATGTCGAAAACACAAGGGTTATTTCAATGAGTTGATTTGGCGAAAAAAATCGTAGGAACTTCTTTTTTTTAAATTGAAGAGAAAAGTATACACTTTTTGATATCATAAGCAGAACTGGCGAAGAAAAACATGGTCACGATTTTGAGAAAGTTCCGGGAAATGGGAAGAGTGAATGCAAATTCCAAGAGCTTCTTAAAGCAGAGACTTTGCCCTATAAAATGAAAAAAAACTTTTCAATTCGACCAGTTTTCGCGAAATTACGCTTATTTGAAATTCGCCAAATTTTGATGTAAATTTCTTGTTGCGTTAATTTTTTTGACCAGTGTACATTCAGTCCAAAAAAAGCGGTACACCTAAAATTTGTCAAAAAAGTACCAAATTTCGAATGACGATAACTACGCGAGAAATAATGATAGAAAGGTTTTTCAAAAAAGAAATTGAAGCATTAAATTTTTACTTTAAGAATCGATACATTAGAGTTTTGCGAGATAATTTTTTTCAAAATAGTGGGTGACAAAACAAGAGCATGCGAAATTGAAAAACTTTTGTCCGAGTTTGCGACGATCTATGGCGAGAGGCAAGTGTTGCAACTTAATGAAATAAAAAGCATGCGATAGTACAGTCTTCCCTTCAAAATGTTGTTTTACTCCTTTCGATACAATGATGTTTCGCTGAGATATGCGCATTAAAAGTACAAACTGGCCTTTTTATTCAAACTAGAAATGACAAAACACGCGCTTCGCGCGCGGTTTCCGGTTCAGTATGTATATTTTTAAGAATTTGTACACATGCAAAGAAGTAGTAGGCGCAACGTCACTTTAAAGTAAAAAGTAATTTATCATTCACTGATACGAGTTGCAACAGCAGAGTTCATCGTTAACTGTATATGTTAAACTGTAACAATACAAATATGTATATGATTATTATAGATTAATTATGTAAAATCAAAATTATTGTATTAAATAAACTTTATATTTTATATTTTTTTAAATAGGTATTTATTAAAATAATTATATAGAATACTGAAAAAGTCTTTCTTTTAAATATAAACTCCCAAAATTTTATATGTATGGTTTTGTCTGTGACACTTATTCAAATCCTCGTTTGAATCATTTGAATAAATAAAATAAAAACACAGAACAGATGCTTTATTTCGCACAAGTAACAGATAACAGAAAAATGTAAGACACTTACCTCACCCTTTCTCCGCTGTTGCCCGATGCCTCCTAGGCCTGCACATCCCAGGCAACCAGCTGACGTCGTAATGACGTAAATTAACGTGATTTTTGTCACTAATTGGTGACTATGACCTAAATTGACGTTATTTTGAACGTCATAACAATGACGTCAGTATATATTATACATCATAAGTATACGTCATATATGATGTAACTATTGGTCTTTGGAGTGACGTCAGTTGGAAGAAGTAAGCAAGACGTCATAATGACGTTATTTAAATAACACCTGATTCCCTCCTGAATAGATAGCACTAGTACCACATACTGCCGCGACGTGGCGACCGGCGCGTCTTTCTCGTAAGTAAAAATCGTCCCGTATTAGTATAAAAGGCGAGCCGATATGATGCGAGAGCGAGTTGTCTGGATCATGGATAGACCTCAATAACCTGAATATACTTTTGATGACTATGTGATTTAACACAATTTAACAATTATATCCCAAAAAATCTGCTGTGTCAGCAAATTATTTTTCTCCGTGTATATTACGTCTTAATTACGTATTACAACGTGATTTATGACGTAAATAAAACGTCAAGTTAATCACGTTACGGCAGGTTAATGGCGTAAGTAAACGTCATTAATTTGACGTCATTTAGACGAGACAAACTCACGTCGTCATTACGTTAATATCACGTCATAAGCTGACGTCGAACAGGTCAGCAACTGACCTTATATTAACGTCATTACGACGTCAGCTGGTTGCCTGGGATCCTCTCAGATTTCCTTGCTGCACTCACACACACACTCACTCGCGAAACTAATCGATCGCGCGAAATTTCGGGCACTTCCGTACGCGATGTGAAATACCACGGAACACACCAAATATTATTAACAAATATCGCGTGACTTTCTACGATACAAATTACTCAATCTAACAACTTGCATTTTTGATTCGGAAGAACAGGATAATGGATAAAAACACTTTTGAATTGGCAATATAAAACGCAACGCGAGCATCGAAAACATAATCTGCGGTAAAGAAGTAGTTTATAAGTAGTACAAATTTTTCTCTTTTTCCGAAAATGGAACAGATTACACGAAATCGATAGATAATTAAGATGCGTAAACGCGATGTAACCGCGACATATACCGACAAAATACAAATTTCTAGACGAGTTAGTCTCGTAAAATGTCTATGTATACGTTGATAAGGAGCCGTCACCTCAACATGCAATTCGTTTCTCATTACAAGTTGTAAAAATTGAATAATTAATCGAGGAACGTTACTTGTTACTAATAAAGGTGTGCAAATCAATAGCGTTTTATCCCTGCATTCAGCGCGATTGAGTCTCGGAAACTGATAACACAAAAGTAATACAACGCACGGACCGACTCTCGCTGCTGCCTGCCGGCTCGACGTTTGGCGAGCGAGTGATAGCGCGGCGATCTTCAGGTACACGATGGCACGCAAACATCATACGTCATCGCGCCGATAGAAAAACAACAACGACCGTTGAGAATTCGTTGTCCCGCCTACAAAATTGTAAATACTGTACTGAATATTTTACATTACTTTGTTCCGCGACTGTTACTACGTTTTGTGTATCATTCTGCGGATTTATTGGTGTTGATTAAATGAACGATTAATTCTCTTCAATCGAGAAAATATTTCGAAACAAAAAACGTTACTTAAATTCTAATTACTAAAATTAGAGATTGTACCTCAACTAGACAACACAAGCGCGCGAATACAGGAAAAATAAGTGCACTAAATGAGAATTTAAATGTACATTTAAAGCACATTATACGCGCACTGACGCTCCTTGGGGTGCTACTAGGATATGCGTCACGAAATATACATACATATTTGAGAAAAATAAAACGCAGTTTTACAAGCAATATTAATTTTTTAGGTTTTATACTACTTTTCCCTGAAGAGGAGATTCCTTAAGTATGTTTTCACCGAGCAAATTTTTTAAACAAGTGCGTATATCCACATAGAGTTAGGATCCATCGTTAATTCCAGTTCCGCAAAAATATCCTTTTTTTTACTGCTTCATCTTTCCTTGATCAAGGGGGAGCAATTGACGAAGCAAGTCATGTGATTTCCCTGAGCAAACTGTTAAAAAAAAAAAGCTAAAACGCCAAGGCAGAGGATCATCAGGATGAAGACATCTTAAACTTTTACTCTTGTCTCCAATAGCTTTCGCGCCGGAATCGTACGCATAAGGAGTTTAGATCTCAGTACAATGTAACGTCTTGAATAGCAGCTACTCGCGAGTGAGCTGTCGCTGAATATGGAATGATATTGGGAACAAGAGAACGAAGAGACACATACGCGGAAAAGGAAGACAGGCGTTACTTAAAATGAAAGAACCAGCCGACCGGGGAATGAAAAAGGGGAAAATCGAGGGGCATCCACGAAGATAGCGGTATATAGCGTCGCTATAAAAAAGGAGAAAAAAGGTGGTTAAAGAGGGAAAGGTAGTTATACGGTTAGATCATAATAGAGATTACCGTTAACAATGGCGAAAACGTTACCTCCTCGCGACGGGTTTAAATGTCAAATTGTCGAGTATAATTAATAATGCACATTTCGAAAGGTTTTTCAGGTATCTGCGCCCCACGCCAAGTTAAGGCCTTCACATACGAATCTACTTAATACGTAATACGTAAACTGTAAGGAAATCCTCCCATCAGAGTCGACTATTCCCGTCAACATTAGGGGAATAGTCGACTCTTGCTTTAAGTAAGCCCTAAGCCTTAAGCCGTAAAAAATTCACCAATCACAGATGAGAGTGAGGGGAATAAATGCCTGTGATTGGTTAATTTCTTACGGTTTAAGGCTTACAGCTTACTTAAAGCAAGATTGTGGACCAGGGGTAAGGAATAACATTGAAATAAAACTTCTTGTTGATCCAACTGGCCTAGTTTATATATCTCCTAGGAGATATAAACAGCCTAGTACCCAAGGAAGAACAGGCTTAAAAGCCTAGTAGACAAGGAAGAAGAACTATAAGTGAATATTTCGAATATACTCAGTCAGTAAAATGTTAGCAGATTGGTATCAGATTGCCAGCAGATTTATCAGAAACCCATACCAAAACCATAATCATCTGTGTCCGCATTTGGCTTTTGTTTTGGCAACAAAGTCTGTAATGTTCATGTAAAACATACACTGTCAACAGATTGTCGGCAGAAACCGAACATCGATGTCTAGTTAAAGATTTTTGTGTATTTTTGCTAATACGCTGGCAACACTTCAAATATATCAATTCCTGTATGCAATCTGCGGTCTTTCTGCCTTCAAAATTTGTAGTGGGTATTTGACAAAATCTGTTCCGACAAATTTGGCTATCTGGGTACTGCGGCTTAAATTATGATAAATACTTTGTGGCACTATATTTCATTCTTTGTGTCATTGTATGCATTGTATAATAATAAAATAAGAATGAAATATAATGCCACCATTTATGTGTACATAAAATTGCGACAAATTCTATATGGCACTGTATTTTGTATGTTTGTATGGAAACTTATAATTGATGTACATACTTAAAAATCAGTATTGCGCGTACATTGCCCAAAAATACAATAGTACAATTGATATCCAAAACTAAACCGTTCTAGACATCATAAAGTATTAACCAATTTTAAGTTTGGCTTGTATGTACTCTCAAAAGGCGCCTACAAATATTTTATTAGATTTATACATTTTCTGAACGTTAGCTGATAAGGTGTTTTCAGGTGCCTTTCTAGAGTACGTACAAGCCAGATTAAAAATTGGTTAATTCTTTTACAAATTATGCTGGTTAGATTAATGTGTTTTACGGCCTCTGAGTACTTACTGCGGTAATGCTGGATCGTGACGTCAGAAGTGAAAAATGACAAGCTGTTGAAAAATAAACGACAGTTGATAACTAAATATGATTCTTAGTCATATGACGTTGTGCATGTGTACTTATGACTAGGAATCATATTACATTCACATTTTTATGGCTGTTTATTAACTGTCAAGAAGAGGGCTATTGAAGTATTTTGAAAATGTGTTAAAACTATCTATATACAATGCCTACCAAAAGTTCCGGGCCACCTAAAAATTTTTTAATGGTTTGAAATATAGGATTGAAATTTATAGGGATACAATGGGGTGACAAAGTCTATTATTTAACAAAAATTATTTAGATGACCCGAAACTTTCGGTAGGCACTGTATATTTTTTCATTCAGATATCTTATTTATTTATAAGGAATTTTCAGCGTGTCATGTCTTGCTTCTGACGTCACGATTTCCAACATGATCGCGGCCAGCCCAGACGTCTTAATTATTGACTGGCGTGTCGCAAAATATTGTCAAGAGGGAGTCGTTATCAAAAGATGGCAAAGTCCCATCTTTTCAACAACAATACATCAATTTTAATCTACAAGATAGCGGAAGAAAATATTACTTTAGATGAGGTCATTGTTAAAATACAAATATTTGCTTACTGAGAAAGTTACATTCGTCTGGCTTTGACAGATTTTTATAAAATGATAAAACAGCTTTTTCTCTAGACGTATACGCCAAATCTAACCTTGGTTACTCTTTCTTACGGCATGTATTATAAGCTAATTAGCTCTTACAAATCGTAGCTCGCATAAGAAAATTTTTTATTGTCAAAAAGCGATGATCTTATTGACGCAGAAAGAAACCGCCTGAAGCTCTAAAGGCTCGTCTATCAGTCGGAAAACATAGTCGTGAACACACGTGATTTGTACGTATAAATTGTCGCAAAATATTGTCAGGAGCCGGGCATCGTTCAGAACATGGCTAAGACCCATCTCTTCGACAAACAATACATCAATTTTAATTTGCAAGATGGCGGAAGAAAATATAACTGTAGATGAGATCATTATTAATATTGTGTGAGACGATCAATTTCTTCGCGATAAAACGGACGTTCATTGTAAAATCGACAATAAAAAAAGGATATATGATTTTACTGAACAACCCATGATCAACCACCGTAAAGCCCGTATCAGACTACAGATTGAGATTGAGATTAGATTGAAATTTGACCAATCAGAGTAAAATTCAACTAAACTTGAGATTAGTAAACTTTACTTTGATTGGTCAAATTTCGATCTAATCTCAATCTCAATCCGTAATCTAATACGGGCTTAACATAGCTCGATTTGAAATTAGTCGAACAAGTGACTACGAAATATGACAAGCGACATTAGATAAGAGTCTTCCGACTTGGAAACGAGGCCTAACATGTAGTCGGTATATGCTGCTATATAATAGGTCTTTGTAGCTAATATACACAGCAAAACATTTGTGATGATGTACAGATATTACGATGTTCAACAATCGCCGAGACATAAGATACTGGCGCATCCCTGGTAAAAATTCCGTTAGAAACGGATAGAACATGCATTAAATTCTATCTGTTTCTGACTGTTCTACTATGCGTTTTCGCGAAATGGAATTTTTACCAGGGACTGAGACATTTACCTGAAGAATAGATAACCCTGTCAATCGACTTAGCATCACTTTCTGTTCTTCACTCGGATAGGCACAATATCTATGGTCGTACAGCCACTGTTTTAGAATCATTACCGCTGCTTTTGGCAGGTTACCCCGACGTTTGGTCTTAGTTGAATCACATAAAGTAGTAGCGCATCGCTGCTATATAATAGGTCTTTGTAGCTAATATACACAGCAAAACATTTGTGATGATGTACAGATATTACGATGTTCAATCGCCGAGACATAAGATACTGGCGCACTAGCTTATTGCACAAGAAAAATAACGAAGGAAACTAACTAATGAAGCTGACAAAATATAAATGAAAAAAGTAGAATTCATTTGTATTTCCACTTCATGAAATTTATCAAAACATGAGATGAAACCTTATCTTGTGCCTAAACAAGTCATTATTTTTAATTATGGAGACAATAATTAATATTTCAAATGAGCAATTCCAAAAACTCTTGGAATATAAATTTCATTCAAGTCCAAGAAAATTTTGCATTTTAGTTCGCTATATTGGACTACACAGATTCATAATCGGCGACATAAAAAATCTTCATAGTAAGTTGTATACAAATTATTCCTACAAATAAGTTATGGTGGAAGGGTTAAAATGACAACTTTTATTAATTGATTCGACTTTCGGCTTAAAACCAAGGATTAGGTTTACAAAATTTATAAAAGTTTAACTTTTACAAGAAACTTCGTTCCTTCGTCATTTTTCTTATGTGATGAACTAGTCATTAGGAATTCATTGAAATTATTTTTTTTACTTGTGTAAATATGATCCCAGCTCTCGAGGAAAGCGAGCCGAGTCATACACGACGAGTCTTCTCAATTCAATTTTTCAATTTTTTCTCTTCAATTAACGCGAAAAAATTTCTGTCGGAGACATCGCGTATTCTCTTAGACACCAAAAATACATTTAAAAAATATATGTTTACAATTTGACTCATACCGTAGATTAACAATTAAATGTTAGACATGTTTTATAATACATCCCGGGAGCACATTAATTGAAATCAATTGTCAGTAGCAAGTGAAATTGTGAAGCGAACTCTTTATCGAGATTACATTTCGATCAAGGTTCTACAACAGCGCGATCGCGCATTTTCTACATCATGCAATTGTCATCACCCGGCAGAATATAAGACACCACTTTCACATTAATTATTAATCAACGATTGACACACATGATGGTCATAGAAATTCCATGGATGCTCGTTGAGATTGAAATACAGATAGATTTTAAGATTTTTGTTGTAAATTTTTGTATAGTGTATTGAATGAGAAAAACGGGCACTTACGATATCATCATATTTACACGAGGAAAAAGGAAGTCCAATTCTTGAGAAAATGTAAAGTCTTCGCAAGTTAAAATTGCGTGTTAAATTCTTACACATTTTTAGATACTTTATATAGAAGATATTCCCTGAATAAGATAGGAGAAGTATAAAGTATCACATGCATAAGAAAGTTAATAATATTTTAATGATCAATTTTAATGTACGCAATTATGAACTAAAAGACATCCATCGTGATTTTGGACGTCTTAAAGGCACAGTAATTTAGGTACATTTTGTATGATAGAGTAGAATGGTCGTAGATCGATCTCTCCCACAATACAGTAAATCCTGCAAACACTTAATATATAATGTAGTAACAACGGACGTTTTAAAAAGAAGAGTTTAAGACACTTTATTCGTTAATTGGCAGTATTAAAGTCTCTACTTTGAATTTGAATGATAAATACAACCGAAAAGTCTTTGGATCGTTCGTGGCAGTTTATTACAGATATCAAAATAATTTTTCCAAAAATCTGATTCTGATCCCTGAAGTTTCCCTGAAGTCTGTAACAAACGGACAGTCGCAATGAGATCGAAGATTTTCTCATCCAAAATGCCAAGAAAGTGTTACGAATGATTTCAAAGGCTTTTCGGAGTCATTTATGAACGACAAAGGGATAACAATATCAATTATCATTTTAATATCAAGTAGAGCTCGACAGAATTTTAATTCGTGATTTATTTCGAATTAAGATCGACGAAATTGATTATCGTATGGGAGGATCGAGATAGATATTAAATATTCCTTTCCATACTACAATAACTTTGTGTCATATTAAAATAAACTTTAGTTGTATAGTTAACAACTTGTCTATGAACACTTGTCTATGAACAAATACATGGGTTTTCATCTCTTCTGTTGAATGTATATTATTAATTAGTACTAAAAAATAATATTATTCTTTGGTTCGATTTTCTTTCAATTTCAAGAAAATGTGTATCATTTATAGTAATGTACGGTTTTATACTCAAGATCGTTTTATATACAAATACAATCTCGAGACTCCGTACTTTGAAAAGAGACGAAAAGTACGAGAACACGATTTATTAGAAAATGCAATATCCTGTATACAATATTTTTCGCGCGCGTTTATTAAAACTAAATGCGAATCGCGACGGCAATAGAAAAAAATCTCAACGCTGTATTTAAACGTTCATGAAACATAATAAAATTCAAGAACAATGTGAACAAAAAAACTGTTAAATGTTATGAGCAGAATACCAAAATTAAAATAAAGTACTAGTACAACCGCGTCTCGTTGACATCATGTTCATAGTTATTAGTGTTTCATTCTAAATGATTGTGGTACCTAAGAATTTCAAAAATCGAAATTCTTGTCTTCAGCCTTTACTCCAAAACTTCATTAATTCAATAATTAATTAAAAATTCTATTTTTATTGTAAAAAAATAGCGAGACAAAAATGTTCTCCCCCAAAAATTAAAAATTATTACTTACTCAAATAAATTCGTAATTGTTTGATAAATTAGTGTTATTCCGTGATATTAATGGTGTGAGTGAGATGATATGATTATTGTTTAGCGATTTGTATAAATGTAACAATTTCTAACAAATGTAATAATTTGCTAGTTTTAACAGAAATAATATGGGATGGTAATTGCTTTAACAATTTATATGAATATGTATGAACATGAATTTATATAATTTATATGAATGCAATAGTTTTAAAAAAATATAATTTGCTGATTTTTTTGGAGGGAATTTTTTGCCTGAGTTGCCTTATCATTATCGTTTCTTTCTTATCAACGATAACAATAATTACAATACCGAACACCTTAATTTAAAAAATTTTCCAATGGTGGTGGCGAAGATATCGATGGAGTAGAAGACGAAGAATGTCGTGGTGAAGACGTTTCGGATGACGGGGACGCTGGTTGTGGAGAAACTGACGAAGACTTCGGCGTATTCGGCGACGAAATATCTTCACTCAAACCCACAGCGAGTTCTACGAGCATGCCGAGGGAGTTACCCTGTTGCGCGTGAATATAGGCTCTTTCTAGATGTTCTGGTGGGCCGGTATATGTGATTACATGCTGAATCTGATGTTGACGTGGAGCGCTCCAATATTCAGATTCTCTGGAGTTGAGGCTATAAAAAAAGAAGAAAACATCTTTAATTTATTATTCTTAAAATTTTAAGCCTGTGTCTGTTTTACAACGCCATTTATAGTGCCCGGGCAGACATAATCAGAGGTCGATCCCTTCGGCGGGAGGGAAGGGACTGCTCAGGCAAAGGGAAAAAAAGCTACGAGGATTTCGTGTAAAAAAAAAAGTGTACCTTTAGAATCGGCAGGAACTCTAAAAAAAACTTATGTTATTTGGAAACGTTCAACTGTCGTTTTCTCGATGCTATACATGATTCTCTCTTCTTAATTTTCCTTTAAGATTACTTTCCCAATTATTTTATTGAGCTAGAAAAAAACTGTTGAACATGATAGTGAGTGTGTCGAATGTTTTGTTAGCTCTGTGTTCTGTGCTTCTATGTGTTCAAGATTGTTAGAAGGCGTTTAACAGGCTTACAATAGTTGCAAATCTCCCCATTAATTTTTTCGGTTAAATGCAACTATTGTTCAACACAATTAATTAAAAAACGTGCCTTCGTCGATCACACAGTTGAGTGGTAGCGTCACCGTCTATTAACTCAAATTGAGGTAGACTGTAATGGTGAACGATTACGTTAGGCCACCTTATCGTAGGGTGTTCCATATCGCCATGGTAGCTGTTCGGACTGCTGTCGTAATTGTTCGGACTCTCATCATTTCTGTGTACGTAAATCTCGATTAATAAATCTAATTTTACACAATTAATCTAACTTCTCTTATTATTTAATTCTACAAAAAAAAGCTAAGCTCATTATTTATTTAGCATAATAACCAATTAGTTAATAAATAGCTAAGCAATCTTTTCTTTTGAGTTTTTGTGTAAGTTGATCAGCACCATTATAATCCTCAATCAGTATTTTTCATTCTTAAGTTTGTAAGAATAATGAAATAGTAAAAAAAATTAATGCAGATAGGAATATTTACCTATATGAGGGCTGCGGCAAATCACACAAACTGTTACATTCTGCTGGTATCACAGAGCAACAAGTATCCGCAATTACTCCAAGGGGCGTTCTTCGCCCTCGAATTGGACTGCCAGAATTCGGACGACGGGCACGGCGCGAAATTCTATACTTCATAGGATCATCTCCTGCCTTTTGCAGGATGGCAGGTAGAAGACGGCGCCTAGCGTTTATAAACCAGTTGCAAACCTGTAAAATTCAATACCAGTAATGTTGTTAGCAAAATAATACAGACTGATCGATAAAAGGATAATCAATAAAAGTCAATTTGAAGACAGCACGCGTATCTAAAAGATGTCTTAAAGATGTCCTTCTGATAACTTTATAAAACATCTGAAAAATTTTAAGACATTTTTTAGATATTTTCTGAGATGCTTTAACTGGGAATTACTAATCATGCATTAATTGATCAATTTATTTACTAATGCCCATCTGAAGCTGTGAGGTGGACAGTGAGAAAACAGCACTTTTATATAATAAAAAAAAAGAATATTATCATATTGGTAAAGAGTATAGTTGTTTATTTATGCAGAAACGTTAAGTATAAACTTAATTGTTTAAACAAATTGTATTGTTTAACGAAAAACTTGACGACAATTACATAAGTAAAAATTGAAAGTTAATAATTGCAATTGGTGGCGCTGTATGCGAGATGAAAATTGGTTTCACTGGCGAAAAACAATTATACAGAAACAGATTAAACTAGTTTGTATTGACATCTTTGATATTACTCCTCAGTGTGTCTCACAATCAGTCTACACGAATCTGTAGAGTGTATAGTACACAGTATAGTGGGTTCCCCAGTATACTGGGGAAACCACTTAAAAAAAAACGCATCAATTATAGTACCTCCTAGGTGACGTGGAAATCTATTACTAAAAATATTCTCGTCAATGTAATTAATATTCGAAAATTAAAAATTTCTCATTGAAATAATTATTTAAAAAGATGTTAACCATATCACGTTTTAGAAACTGACATTTGGCAGTCAAGGGGCACGCAACGGCGTTGGATTACCGATACGTCGTACCTGAAGCTGAGCGTCGCGCGCTTGGTTACGGTTGTTTAATGACTGGAGTAGGGGGTGATAGGCGGTGCCTCGCGAAAATTGGCCGAAATGAGCAGTTCGTGGACAGCTCTGACTTACAATATTAAAAAATAAACTCTGATCATCGTTTAATTTATGAAAATATTTCAAGGAATTGTAACTCAATTGCGCAGAGCATAGCGAACATATTAAACATTTTGTAACCTTTCAACTAAAGATAACTAATAACAAACATTAAGATGCTGTATGGAACATTTAATTGGTTAGAGTATCTAAAGGTGATCTTAAGACTGTCTTATATATAAAGACCTAATTGTGGCGATCGTGGCGCAGAGGATTGTGCGCTGGTCTGGTAATCCGAAGACCTGGGTTCAAAACCAAACGAAACATTGTTGGTTTTTCGTTCGATCGCCACATATAGAAGTGGATATAGAGAGAGGTGTTATAAGAGGTTTGGGCACGTTCCTTCAAAAACACCTTGTAACCCTAAGGGGAATTAATAAAATGTATGATGATGATGATATAAAGGCCCAATTATGAATATCCTAAAATAATACTTGTACAATATTTCATTACGTGATAGCTCTCTATACAAAGTTATCGAACATACACTATTATGCCCCGTGGTCTTGATATGCCCCAGGTTCCTCTACATATGTTAATGTATTTTTAATAACAATGTACCAGCGAGATAAGGGAATATAAAAAGAACATTTACCTGAAGATTAGATAGTTCTGTCAATCGACTTAGCATCACTTTCTGTTCTTCACTCGGATAGGCACAATATCTATTGTCGTACAGCCACTGTTTTAGAATCGTTACCGCTGCTTTTGGCAGGTTACCCCGACGTTTGGTCTTAGTTGAATCACGTAAAGTAGTAGCGCATCGGCTGGCGCGACTCACGTTGGGAGACACTCGCGGCGATGTGTTCTCCTCTTCCGATTCATTGTCGGTGACGTTCCGAGTATTACGTCGTCGTCGGTACGCATGGGGTGCTACAACAAAGAAAGACAACTGTTTAATATAAGTTGTGAGATTGCCGGCGGTTGGAACACAATGTGTAACATGCTGCCGCAACGCGTGTTCATGCTTTTTCGCAAGTACACGTTCAAAAAAAATTAAACTTGGTTTTCCTCCGTTAGGGGGAATGGGATCAGGGGGAGGGAAGGGGAAGGGAAAGGGAAATTCAAAAATCGCGTATCGACAAGTTATTGTGCGGTTGACAATCCGTATCGACGCACAGTTTTTGAAAAAGTCGAAATAGACGCGCACAGTAAAAAAAAAGTGTTAATGGTAACATTTTTTTACATGTCCCAAAAGTCCACTCTAAATTTTAAGTTAAAATAACATTTATCGCGTGTGTTACTTTTTGACAAATTATAAATGTTAATTAATCAACGTTGTATTTCACATTTATGTTTTTTCTACCTTAAGTGTGATGTAATAAAAACAGACAGGATAAGTAAACTGTACGAGTAGTTACAAATCAGAATAGTTGAAATAATTTTTAAAAAGTGTCGATATTACACGTTTTGGTTAATTTTGTGAAACAGTTGTGTTAAAAAAACTCAAAGTAATATT
>NW_011967043.1:22873-55100 GCF_000949405.1 Vollenhovia emeryi | reverse complement strand
CGTAAACAACATCTTAAAGTTATATACACGTTATTGCGAATAGTATTATCACAGCCCCGGTGGTCGAGCTGGCTAAGACGCCCGTCACGGATTGTAGGGAGGTCCCAGGTTCGAATCCTGGCTGGGGTAATATTTTTCGCAATAAGAATTTTAATTGCCAGACACGGTCGACAAAAATCACCGATGTTATTGAAAAAAATTAACTACAAAATATGTCCTTAAGGAAATTTCCTTTTGATCAAGATTGCGATCGCGGTTTCCAAATATTAAATTGACGTAAATATGTCAGCGTGTCTTTATTGATAATTTAACGAGACAAGGGAAAGTAATAAGAGTAATGGGTTGATAGTACGTTGTCAATAGACCTATTTGGAGGAGACTGACTTTGTGACGAAGCGTACTTTTCAAGGTTTTAGTTTTAAATTCGTTTAGTTTCAATATGGTCAAAAACGCTGATAAACGGGATCACCATTACTGATTAGAGTTTCCAGGGAGCGTCCCATTTGACCACATTGAGATTGACAGTTACAGACACCTGCACTGTATGGGCTCTTATTCAGCGAATAAGAGATTATAGAAGTAGTGCAACGTGAGAAATAGCGCGCGCGCGTGCGTGCGTGCGTGCGTGCGTGCGTGCGTGTGTGTGTGTGTTTCATATGTACACTGCCATTCATTAATGCCTAGACCTGCATTTTTATCATAATTTTTTCCATGTATACAAATCACTGAGTTCAGACTGTATGTATGTACTACCACAGACTTCTATAGAAGCTGTGTGCAGCTTGAAACTCATCGATGTATAGATGGAAATAAAAATTATGAAAATGTGAATCCTAGTAAAACTACTACAGAGCTGAGGTCCAGGCATTAATGAATAGCACTGTACATGCTATGTGTGCGAGTTTTGAAACGAACAAATATGCCTCCTCCCCTCGCTGCAAATGCGTTTATCTTCTTTAGCTTGTGTTCCGTAGTGGGTATAAATTGTCAAGTAATATCGGCTAATTCGCTCAGCAAATATCTACATTTTCATTAATTGAGTTTTCATAGACTATTGCGAAAACAGAATTTTTCTGTCACTTTAACCTGCTCTATTTATCTACGAGAGGTACTACACTTCTTTTCAAACACCCTGTATATCCTGATATGCCTAGAAAATCCAATTTAATAATGTATTATATAAATGTATGTGGTCCCAATCAGACAAACTCGACTCGCCCAGGCAGATGTTGTTTGAACAGTTAAGCAAACAACAGAAACGATATGTCGTGATAGTTAGCTGCTCTCGATCGTTTTCCACCGGGAGTCTACGATACTTGTAAAAGGCTATTTAGGGTCATTTAATTTCCTCACAAAATTTACTAACTTCTAACTTCTAGAAAAGAAATCATTTTTATCCTCAATACCTCTTGAAATTCCTCTTTATCTCTACAACTTACCATAGTATATTTCCAAGTTTAGATTGATTTTTAATGGTAAATATCTTTGCAATAAACTGTCACATGTGGGACATTTGGTTTCGAAAGCTTTAGCATGAAGTCAGTACCAACAGTTTATGACGAGGGAGAAACCGCTGAGTGCATTGTGTACAGATCTGCGGCATTACTGGGTATTACTAGGCATTTTTGGGGCACTAGTTTGGTCATTAGGCCTTGCTGGGGCATTATAAAAATAAAATAAGGTAAAATAAGACAAGATAAAATAAAACAAAATTAATAAGATAAAATAAGATGATAAGATAAAGTAATGCTCACTGGGTATTAGTGGGCAATGGTGTACAAGATTTTGGTCAGCGGTTTCCCCCTCGGTCTATGGAAGATAAGGTAAATGCGTAACAAATCTTGTATCAACAGTATCAACATTGATTCCAACATAAATATATTTATGTTTTCCGCTTTCTCCTCTCTGATTCCGGATTTTATCTCCTTAGTCATCGGTCGCGTCTACGTCCCCGATTTTGCACTTCGCTGCAATCACAAATTTACATATATCGCACATTGTGTCGATACATTGCGCGTTTTCCCGCGATGAAAACGCGTGCGGTCGAGATTCCCTTTCATTGAGGCCGGCGCACGCGTACCAGGGGTCTGAGTTATGCAATTCAGGGTTACGCGGGAAGCTCGCAAATAAACGTGAGGTCGTAAGCAAATGATTGCAGTGTGTGTAGAAAACCGGAGCGAGAAGCAATTTGTTTCAATAGTAGGGGTAGTTGAAGGACCATCCCTTGCTGAAGAATGCAGGTATTTCTGCCGTGTCTTAGATGATTTTGTGAATGAAAAAAATTAATGAAAAATGAACTATAAGTAATACAATGCTGTGAAAAGGAGACCCTAGCAGTGTTTGCTGTTATCTAAATAAAATTATATAGATGATTATCTAGATAAAATTTTAGCGTTATCTTTATATAGATAATAAAAATAAGTATTATCTATATCTGCATCTTAGATGAAAGAAAGTGTTATCTTTACTAAATTATCTAAGATAACGTACAGATAATTTGGTTTAGGGCCACATAAAAATACTTAACAGTTACACTACTTAAATATGGATGGCGTTGTAGACCATGCATTTATGTGTGTGTCATATAACTTAACCTGAATATATTCTATATCCCCCTTTATAATGTATATTTTTCTATAATTTTTTTATAACTTTTCCTACTGCGTTTACATAAAGTCTTAAAAATATTATCTGAAAATTATCTAGATGAATCATATAATTTTATCTTTTATCTAGATATATTCAAAACGAAATCATCTTTATCTTATCTAAGATAAATTTATATTTTTATCTTATCTTTATCTAGCTAATTTTAAAATCATCTATGCACAACACTGGACCCTAGTAACCTTCAATACTATAGAAATCGGAAGGACTTGCTATTGTCCTTAAAAAAAAGATTTAATGACGGTGTTATGCAACAAGAATTTCTTTTATTAGGTATTTCAGATAAAGAAATATTAGTTCGTTAGTCACACTACGAATTTTTCTTAAAAAAAAACCAGTGCCATCCATTGCGAAATAGAAAACGTTCTTGGTTGAGCGTAAACCATTTGGAGGGTTATAAATTAACGTCTTTCGACAGTACGAACGAAACGGAGAAGCTGGATGTCCTCGTCAATGAAGACAACAGTGATAATTATACAAACGATGTTATACAATATCGCGCGGCGTCGCAAGACTCGCCTCGTATCAGGATTTTATTATAATCTGCTTAATGTTTAACGTCAAGTTAACGGGTCGCGAGCTGTGCGGTAAATAATATCAGAACGTTGCATAAATTGGCGATATCTGCGAAGAGTCAGAAAAAGCGTGCGATAGGTCGCGTCGCGAACATGATAGGGTGCTACGACTTTAATCACATCTATGTTGTATGAACGAAACAATTCTAGATCTATAGCCGAAGATATTCACTTTAGAAATGTCTTTAGAAATGTGAAAAAGCTCGCAAATTTTGGGACAAGTGGCAACAAAAGGAAGATATTCAGCAAAGGTCAAAAGAAAAATGAAAGGGACAGGTGAGAATAAATAACTGTGTATAAGAAAATCACATAAATCACGTTGCGAATATATGTGTCAAAAGACGTCACCGTTCATGCATACATCTGTAAATCACATGGAAATAAACACTAAGGTCGATTTCCCTTTCCACGACATACAAAGTGGTCTCCGGAGTGGCGGCTGCGCTTGTTATTCGAATGATTATGTAAAACTTATGCGAAGCAGAGGTCGGTTGAAAGCGACGTAAAACGTCGAACGTAGAAAACGGACGAGCAGCGAAGACGGACGACGAGTTGTTACGAGTCGAGGCCGATACACAGCAAACACAGCGCGATAAAATCGCGTCCCCCACATTGAATTTACAACGCTTGAAACTGACTTTCGGTCGCCCAAGAAATTAAGGAAGAAAGGTCAATGAAGAGGGGCGAGGTATATCGAAATTACGGTATTCTTTCTATTTTGTTAAATAAAGAGTTGTAAACTATAAAAGTAAAAATTGTCTAGTTTTTTCAGTCTTAGCAATTTAGAGAGAACTGCTTTAAAAAAAGGGGGAGAGAGAGGAATCTACACTGAAATACAATCTGATAGATTCAACCAGTCGTCTGTTAGAAAATGGACGAATCTGAATTTCCTTAGGATTTACCAGATGTGTAATGAATCTAGCACACTTCTGGTTATAAAAGATAGAGATAGAATTCACTACACATCTGGTAAATCCTAAAGGAATTCTGATTCGACCATTTTCTAACAGACAACTGGTTGAATCTATTAGATTTCTTTTCAGTGTATGGTTTATTCTTAAAGGATTTTTAAATATTTCAAAATTAAGAATAAATTTCTGTTGCTCAATCTTGAGAAAAATTACACTTTTTAATAAATGATAAACCTTGCAATAATACAAGATGTGAGAGGAGAAACGTCCCGTTTTTTATCATGTTGGGTCAATAGCCATCGACAGCCATCGATTTGGTACTTGTTTAAAACCGAATAAAAATTGGAAAGTTTTGTGACCGATCAGCGACATAAATAATGAAACGTCACTCGACATAAGACAATAATATAAACTATAATTACTAAAATATTTCAAGATTGAAAGTTTCCGCGGACATCCTTTATCGTAATATGCCTCTGATCGAAACAATTATCTTGTTAAGCTGTTAATTTGTCTGCCTCGTTCAAAGCCACCCCAATTAACAACGGAATCATAAGAGGCGCATGACCTGCCCCTTTTTCGACCACAATCATCGCAATGACGTTGCCAACAACCAATGCGACCCTGCCAAGTGTCATTACACCTTACTGGTATGTGTTTGGTAGTGAGTTTAGAAGCTGGCATTTCATGTCACTGTAAATTTAGCGGGGCCCTCGTAGAGTTGACCGTCGCTACGAAACGCAATGTTTAAAAAAAACGACCAGGCAGACGAGACGGGACATCGATTCGAGATTGTTTCCATCTATGACATTTATGTTCGAATGTTGATTGGCTCGAATCGCGGCGGTGCGGATTCACGGTCAAAATATAATGTGAATTTTGAGTAGAATCGAGGCTGAGCCTGTCCCAGAAGTACTTAGAATCTTGACATATGTCGTTCATAAAAAGTGGAAAAGAAAGAACCCTTTTTCTCGTACTGTATAGACCAACGGAGGCGTCTTTTAACTTAACTTAATCATTACCTAGCGGCGCGATGTAACAGGCGGTCACACCTACTAAGTAATGCTAGGAAGACTCGTCGTTCTCAAAATAATCCCCGTGTTCCGCTGGTTCTATATTTAGCGCGAGTATCGGACTGATTCGGGTTCAGGTCAAACAGAGACCGAAGTTGGAGGGAACGCGCGAAAAGGGCAAAGAGAAAAGCGGAGATAGAAAGGGACAAACGAGTTTGGACTTTCTTTTTATCGGAAGAAAGTTATATAATTCAAAGAGATATTCGAGACATGAAAATTAAATATATTAAAGTTATTAAAATATTTCGAATGTAAATTTCAACGTAATAGACAAGAAAAAATAACTTTCACGATCATATTAGATCATCTTTATCAATGGAATCCGAGAGGAAACCGCATTGTGGGGCACAAATTTGTGGTACTACTGGGCATCAGGCCTTGCTGGGGCGTTATAAGGATAAGATAAGATAAAATAGCATAAAACAAGATGAGATAAAATAAGGTAATAAGGTAAAGTAATGGCCCACTGGGCATTAGTGGACATTGGCGTACAAGATTTTAATCAGCAGTTTCCCCCTCGATGGAATCTATCCGAGCCTATGCTCTATGCCCTATGCCCTATGCCCTATGCCTATCCCAGTGAGAAATGATTCGTCGATCGATGTCAAAACGATGTCGAATCGACATCGATACCGTCAAATTGACGTCGATTCGACATCGTTTCGACATCGATCGACGAATCATTTCTCACTGGGATGCCTATTCCCTATGCATATGCCTTTTTTTTACTTTTGAAAGACAGATTTATAAACGCGATAGGTTACAATTTCTCTTTTGAACAAGTGATATCGAATAATAGCGCATTCTAATTTATATTTATGCAACGATCGATCTAACGACGAGTCGATGAGCAACGATCGATATAGAAAAGACGCTCATACAAACACGAGACTCGTTTCAAACATATCACATTTCGCAAACGCGATATAGGACCGATATTTCCAACGTCTGTTAACTCTACTAAGCCGTTAACTTTGGATGTTATTGGTCTTATTGGCTGTTCTGTTTTACAGTCAATTCCAGTTGATTATTGCGAAAAGTTAACGGTCGCTGAAGAGTTGACGAACGTTAGAACTAATGGTCCATAAACGCGATCGAATCTTTCGTTTGATACGTGTCGATATTCCGTAAATTAAAATCTTTCCTCAAGGAATGCAAGTGCATTTTGCAAGATGACGACGCCTCCGGAAACGAAATCCGCCGCTAGAGAGTCGAAACCTACTAAACTTAGCACTTGAGTTTTACAATTACGTAAGGTCCAGTAACCCGACGGCGTAAAATTAGGATAGCTCTACCTGCTTTCGTGTGCGTCTAGGCAGTCGTCTTCGACGTTGTCGCTTTACAGTGTGACTTATCCTCTCGTCAGCGAAAAGTTCTATCACATTCAAGGACAAAGCAATAAAAAT
Organism: Vollenhovia emeryi; assembly: GCF_000949405.1. Lineage (NCBI taxonomy): Eukaryota > Metazoa > Arthropoda > Insecta > Hymenoptera > Formicidae > Vollenhovia > Vollenhovia emeryi. The sequence goes on along the minus strand of NW_011967043.1, from coordinate 48,468 downwards.
TCTCTCTCTTTCTTTTTCCTTTCCCTTTACCTGACCCCTCCGTTCATTCTTGCATCTATACTTTCAGTTATTCAAAATTTATGTTCTGTTAAAATGAGGAAGAAGGTTACATGCTTTTCTTTCAAAAGCAATAAATCCGTAAAATTTTTACTTTGACTATTTTGGGAAGTTATTTGACAAAAAAAAATTAATGGTTTATCAAAATGAAGAGAAGGGTGCATGCTTTCTTTTTCAAAGCAATAAAGCCGTAAAATTTTTACTCGCACTACCGTGGGAAGTTATTTGACAAGAGAGATTTAATACCATTTGACAGTTTGCCTGGACAAATGTCTTTCGAGTTTCTTTCAAGGTCTTTACTTTGTAAGATTTATTATAATTTTTTACTCGTGCTTTATTAATAAACCAGGAAAAGATAACTGCAGAATATTTATGTAATCTTGAAAATTTGGAATGTACAATCGAAGCTAACCACGATCGAGATTGACCCACGGACGATCAACGAAGTACATTGCATATTGATTCAGCCAGACTGAGATATATAATCGTCGTATTCAATGCAAAGTGTGCTGACGGCGCGTGTCACAGGCAGATGTCACGGAGGTGAACACTACGATACCCCAACACGATGTGCGTCCGAACGCAAAGTTTTGAAAGGTGGGTTTAATATATCAATATTAGTATTTATCTAATGTACATCTGACATTACCGCTGTCTAAAAACACCTGCAGTCAGAATTTACAATTAGAATCTCGGCAATTTTGAACAACTCGGCGAGAAAGTGAGTTTTATATGAATTCGATTTCTAAATTTCTTGGAATCTTAAGTACATGATCATGACATTGAAACGGCAAACGTCTCGACATGGGCCCTCGTATCGCGACTTATTGACTCGTTCGCGCGGGCTCTCCCGTCAAACTCGACGACCACGTGCTCGCTGCGATGCCTCCCGAGACGCTACGGGGTTCACCCGAGTGTTAGCACGGAGAGCAGCACTTCTCCCACTTCTCGATATATAGCGGATCATGCGCTGCAAGACCACGTGCTTTCGACGTACGCGAGGACGCACACGCTGGCATTTATGTTGTAATGGAAAAGCGCGCGCTGCCGACAATTGACAAGAGCGGATTTAATAGAGAAATATTTGGGCGACATTTATCTCGGCTGAATTCCATCGTTATTTATGGTCACTGCGCTACGTCCAGAATGGGAAATGGATTCACATTGACAAGCTCGGACGAAACTGAATTCTTTGACACTAAAATAGGAAATTGCTTCCTTAATTTTGAAGAGGTGGATCGCCAGTAAATAAAAAACAAAATTCGAGAATTATATCGACAATAACTGGCACAATATATTTTAATTAGTACACGACATCTATCACGCGTGTTTTACAAGGAGCAGGCAAGAAAATCTGCAAATGTTGGGTTGATGCATAAATTCGTCCCGTTTTTAAACCAAAAATTTCGTATCTATGAATTTTCTCAATATTCCAATTCTCCATATTGCTTTCCATACATTTTCAAGGTTCTTCAACGTCATTCAGGGTACATTTCCCGGGTTTAAATTCAAATCTTGGGATCTGAGTACAATAGCTGTCTTAAGGGTGTAAGAGCCATTCGGCTCAGGCCTGAGCACAATAGCTGTCAGGCAGTCAAAGGATGGACCGACGCTGTTAGAATATAACGTAAAAAATATATATTCTGTTCAATTGCTACTCTCAAATGTTTAATACGTCATACAAGTGTGAAGTTAATAGCAGATCGAATTCGTATATGTATAAAGTACGCGAATGTTTAAAAACGGGACGAACTTATGCATCAACCAAATAGTTTGAAGAATGTTTATTAGTTAGGCAAAACTTTATATAAAATAGATGGTCTCTTGTTTTCTAATGAAAAATTAATGAGATATTCGAAATCACATCGATTATTGTACTAATTTCCAACCCATGATTCACTGACCAATCGTGGTTATGTTATCAGTTTAGTACATGGTTGGGAAAGTTACTTTTATAAAAGTATCTTATAACCACAAAAAATTTCCGGATCCAATGATATTACGCTTCAATGTATCATAAAATAGAATCGATATAGCGCCAATCATATTTATTATTAGAGAGGAGGTTAAAAATTTGTATAAAGTAATTATTAAAATGTAACTATTAAATTAGTTCCTAGTTATCGAAAAAATGTAACTGAGTTGAGTTATAGTTACAGATAGAAAGAAAGTAAAGAAGTTAAGTTAGAGTTACAAAAAAAAGTAGCTGTAACTGTAACTTCGTTACAAATAACGAGCTACTTCCCAAACCTGGTTTAGTATTGAGTACATACTTAGATTTTTATCTTTTCTACGTTTTTTAATTACTATAAATGAACATAACTAAAGACGTATAGGTATTTACTACATAAATTCTTGCACGTTCTAAAATAGAATTTTGTATGTTCTTCCTTCCCTCGTTTCCTTCCCTTCTTACATACAGACTAGTGGTTCATAATTCATATGTAGTCAAAAGGGATTGTTATTGTTAGATGTCAAAGTTTAGAAATCACTAATTGATTGTAGTTCTTTGAAGTTGCATTCCACATGACGCTGCAAATACTTTGGCAATACATCCGAGGAAATTCAGTTCTAGTTTTTAAATGCGACTGTAACTCAGGTAGTAGAGTGTCATGCTACACATTGTCCCACCTTGTGCGTCTCACAAGCAGGGTTCGAGTCCTGTCGCCAAACTTTTTGTTCACGAAGTATTAAAATTGAATTTTTTTTTAAGATAGACTCGTTAAAAATTAAAGTACAATTATTAAAATCATTTACATCTTATTAATTAATAAAAAAGCTTTGTTATAAGATATAAATTTTTTCACAATCGCGTGACAATTATCGTGTAAGCAAATTTTGTTTCTTCGATGTTTTAACGCCATAATATTATATCAAGGTTGAGAACGTTACCTTAAAAAAGTAACGCGTTACCGTTATCGTTACTTTTTTGTAAAAAGTAACTCGTCACCGTTACTCGTTACCGATTTTAAAAAATAACGCGTTACCGTTACCGTTACTCAAAAAGTAACGATTCGTTGACTTCCAGCGCCCAATATCGGAACATTTTTGTCTAATCAAGAATAGTGCGCGCGACCAGCGCACGATCTATTGAACAGATATAAAAGATAATAGGGAACTAAAGTAACGATAAAAGTAACAGCTGAATTCGTTACCGTTACTGTAAAAATGTAACAACGTTACCCTTATCGTTACAGACATAAAAAAGTAACGATCGTTATTGAAAAAAAGTAACGAAAATGGTAACGGCGTTACAAGTAACGCGTTACTTCCCAACCCTGTATTATATATTGCGTTTCAGCTACTTTTATTTATAAATCTCACGTTTAATATTATGAAAAAATTTATAGTTTTTAACATAAAGTAAACTTCTTTATTAACAAATAAAGTACAAACAATTCCAAACTCGATAACTTAATTTTCAACAAATTTATTTATTATCCTGCAAAAAATTTTACTATTTTATTATTTTATTAAAAAAAGATAGGTGTCAAACCGGATCCACAAAAGTAAGGTGGATTTTGGTTTATTGCCGCAATCATGATCGATAACGACAATAGCCATAAAACAACTTGTGATGTAGTATGCGTCTAGTTTTAAATGACTGTGTTAATTTTTCTATACTCAGAAAATGCGAGGGATGCATTCATAATGTTTTACCTAATTAAAAAGCATCGTTTAAACTATTGTCAAGATTTAAAACTGATCTTCTATTTCTTGCCTACTGCTTGACAGAAAAACTATTTATGTGTAACTCAGTTAATATACTTAACTCACTGTATTTTTAGGTAACTAGACAACACATGCGCGCGCGCTTCGCGCGCGCCATTTGCTCTATCGAAATCAGCATCTCGGAAAAGCGACAATACCTCGAGACTTTCGACTGTCAACTTAACGCGCCTTTTTTTTATATAGGATTGTTAAAAGTAACTTGGGAAACAAAAGTACTCTACTCTTTGCGAATAAAAATTAATAAAGAGTTAAAAAAATTATAATTTTTTCGATATTTGTTCAATTTCCAAATTCTAAAAACCTGACATTCTTTTACGAATTCATTAATAGCCGACGAATGATGTACGTGATAGTGAAAGGGGATCTAATCTAACTGTCGAAAGTAAGACCTGCTTTCGCTAATTTCATTAACATGGCAGTTTAGATACGAGGGGGAAATCGCTGACCAAAATCTTGTACACCAGTGCCCACTAATGCCCAGTGGGCGTTACTTTATCTTATTATCTGCTTCTATCGTATTCATCTTGTTCTACCTTATTTCATTTTATTTAATCTTTCTACCCAGTGAGAAATGATTCGTCGATCGATGTCAAAACGATGTCGAATCGATATCGATACCGTCAAATTGACGTCGATTCGACATCGTTTCGACATCGATCGACGAATCATTTCTCGCTGGGTAATGCCCCGGCAAAGCCTAATGCCCAAACTAATGCTAAAAAAATGCCCAGTAATGCCGCAAATCTGTACACCACAACACCCTCAGCGGTTTCCCCCTCGTTTAGATAACAATCGTATACACCTATTCTGTACGATCACGGGAATAACTCCGTAATTATCGCCACTTTAAAAACATGGTTTATACAATGGACCGTCGTTTCAAGGTATTAGAATCAATTGAATAATTAATTTTTTATTTGGGATCCACTCACGGGACAAAGACTCTAACTAGCTTGGTAGATGTCAGGTTTAATTTTGCCGTCTCATGCAGGTTTTAATTTTACCAATTTCTGTACCTTTCGTCCCAGACTTGTCTTTGGCCGTTTTTTGTACGAACTTCATATTGACAATCGGAGGTAGCACTCTTCTGAACCACTCGACGTCAAATCTTCAAATCAAACACAGTGACATTTGCGCGTTTGGGATCTTAAAAAGATCTGGAAAATTTGTCTTTAACGGTATCCAAGGCCGGCGATCCATATAAAAAAATGGGGTAGAAGCGAATTTGCCACGATGCTCACGTGCCGTGGACGAGTCGCCCTTCGCAAACGTCACGACAGCCGTGCGGTTCGCGCGCGGCCTCTCACAAACCGGAGGCGCGAGAACCGGTTCGGTAAAAATCCACACGTCGGATTTGCACGATCATGTGCGGGCGACCGTCATTGAGGGTATGGCGCGGGGAAGACGTCGGCGGCGACGCTAATCAGCTTCCCCGAGACGATCACTTTTGACACCCGTGTCCCGTTACGATGCGACGCCACGCGTGTTGCCGATACAACTCGTCCGCGCCGGTCTGCCACGCGGTTGTCACATCGAGTTCGTATTTTTCCTACTTTCACAATACTTGCACAATTGTTAACGTGGTAACGTGGGTATTAAGCTCTCCTGATCGCGCCGGCAACCGGAAACGGGAATGATCGAGGCACCCGCGACGTCGCGTCACACTACGCCTTATCGATCTGAGATTCTTACAGAAGTGACACTAGAGTCGACACTCCACACCAGACGGCAATACGCGCGCGACTACCGACGGAGACACTAGATGCAAAGGCAGCCGGTCACGTGGAGGGGGTAGGGTGGGGATAGCACTCGGCGCTCGACAAGCGGATGGTATAGACGTACGTCAAGCCTATTCATGCGATGCCCAGTCAGGTAACAGACAAATAGGAATAGGGATAGGGACAAGGGAATAGAATAGAATTTCTGACCTGTTGGATTCGTCAAAAATTTTTTGCGTGGTCGATTTTCCACAGACGTGGCTGTGCAGGAGTGGCAAAAGTGGTTTTACTACCAACCGAAAGCCTTGGAAGAAATACTCAAGCTTATGGATGAAGTGCATTGCCAAGGGAGGAGACTATGAGTACCATTAAACGGCAAATTAATACGGCGAAACGCACAATTATGCTATAAGTGTACCACTGAAAATCACAGTTCCTTCCCCCCCACCTTGCTTTGCGCCGTATTTTTCTATGTTCATGTAACATACTTACGTACATACGCACACACAAATATTTTTATACCGAATTTCATTTTCATTAAAAAAAAGCTGAGAAAATTGTTATCGCTCGGAGCGGGATCAAGCGTTACACGTCGCTCGTGCGTAGCCATTGCCGATTGCTATAAACAATTTTCCGTGCGAATTAGGCGATGGGCCGGGCTAGGACAATTTTTAATAATTAATTACTCGTTACCTATTGCGAAAATTGCAAAATGGTACAGGACTTTTCTGTTCATTTCGATCCGCTCTACCTTCTCACGAGCGTTGTAAAAAAATATATAACTCACCCTGTATACGTCTAGTAAATCACAATTTATATAAGGATAGGGAAGAACAATGGGTAGACAAATTATTGAGAATAGAAGAATCGAGATATAATAGATGGTATAAGGTAATAAAGGTGGAAGGAATTCCTGAATATTTAAAAAAGACTTAGGGGGAAGTAGATGGAGAAGGGTGATGAGGTTCGGGCTAGGAAATGAAGTGAAAGAGAGTAAGTATTGGGAGGAACAGGGAAAAAAAGTGTAAAACTATGCGAACGACAGTTAGAAACTTGAAACCATACCTGTATGGAAATTCTGTAAGTTGCAATCGATGATTTTCGGTATCGTTAATTAGCGACAGCCAATGGCGAGGACGATCTTCAAAAAAGACGCAGATTTTCATTGGTTGTACCTAGTTAACGTTATCGAAAAACCTCGATAGCAAGTTACAAAATTTCCACACTAGGAAAGACATTAGGATTGGAAAAAATAGGATGGAGGATGGAAGGCCGTGGTGAAATGAATTGGGGAAAAAGAGGAGTTGGAGGGGGAAAGGAAGAGAGAGAGACAGACAGAGAGAGAGAGACCGGAGGGAGGAGTCGCGGTAGAGAAAATGAGACCGAAAAACAAGAAATGGAAGTCGAAAGACAAATGTACGTGCGTGGGTGCGGGCGTGTGCGTGTTGAAATACCAAAAATGTCAAAAATGTAAAATGTAAAAATGTAAGAAAATGTAAGATAGGTAGGATAAGTTAGACTAAGTTAGAATAAGTTTAGGCATAAGTGTAAGATTGTAAGAGATTGTAACCCTAAGAGGAACAATAAAGCTAATTCTATAATTCTAAATCACAATTTCATACATAAATTATTATACAAGACACATAAGCATTAATTGGACATATCATGTTTTAACTTTCATAGAATTATGTCCAAATCTATTAAGATAAAAAAGTGTACGCGATAAAATTTTATTCTAAATCTAAAGAATATAAAATACCGATCAAGAAAGGATGGTGCAAGTATTTTAACAATTTATTAGAAACACAATAACCTATACTTATATTAATGTTATTTTCTTTGATGAATATATCAGAAGATCAGATAATAAAGTGAATAACACATTCAACAATCAAGTTAACGTTATAATTTTATAATTGGAAACAATTTGGTAACTTAACAAACATTACTGATAAGTAATTAATTCAATGATTGTTAGTTAATAAGATTATTTTTGACACTGTATATTTAATACATGAAGTATTCAAATCACGTATATAAAGATGCTTACAATCAGAATTTTACTTAAATAAAACATTTTATTGGAAGAAATAAAGAAGATAATATTAAGCAAACAAATATTTATACATATAAATATTTAATTCTAAATTCTTCATCTATTTCTATCATTCTTTATCAGATCATTAATTCACTGGTAGCCTAACAAACCGAAATATTCTTTTATTTATGACCAAACCGAGAACCGCCATAAAAATAATAATGACTTTTCTAACCGTAAACAGAAATTTTCTTTTCAAAGATCCGAAACACTATACATGATGATGATATGCATGATGATGTATATTTTGGGATTTTAGTATGACAAAGAACTTTTCCTTTACTCTGACATAAAGCGTCTAACAATAAGATTAATGACGTTAGAAAGAGAAGAAATAGAAGAAAGGAAGAGATTGAACCTTTATTGCTTGATTTCTTTTCTAACAAAAAGTTAGCATTATATATCCTATCGTGACACTCAATACAATAGTTCGTTTGAATACTACTTCTCCGTTTCTATCTTTATAGAACTAATTTATAATAAACAATATATGTGAACATGCCTAATGGCGTTTTTCTTCGGAAAAGAAAATACAGCTAAGTAATAAATTAATGAATTAGTAAGGCTCATATGTGTTAAATACAACGTCGTCTTATTCGACGACGATGTTGACTCAGTGTCACTCGAAAAAGACCCAAAAAAATAGGGTCAAAACGTTGTGTAATAAATCATTAAATAATTAGCCAGTTGGGTTGACTATTAGTTTCCCGTCTCAATTTCTAATCATTACTGATGACAATAAGCAAACTCTCCTCCATCTATAAGAAACTTTTCAATAATCAGAACGAAGAAATAATTTCTAAGTACAAATGTTATAAAAAACGCAGAAAAAGACACACACACACACACACACACACAGAAAGAGAGATCGTAATTGTTAAAAATGCTCAATGTTACAGAGTAAATGTGCCAGTTGAACGAACGATACGTCTTATCTGCAATGTCTAATGGATTACTTGCTCCCGACGTTTTATTCGCGTTCACCCAATGACTTGTGGAACGATTACGCGATTCCTCCTCATTATTTCGGCGATTTCGTCGCCGGATGATCTCGCTTGCGAAACTCGTGCGCAGCATCGAAATCACAACAAATCGCGATTGACTTCTCAATTGCGCTTCAATGTTGTCAAGGTCCTAAGCCGGTCGCGTTTTATATCTTGCAGCGTAAACATGAGTGAGCCGCAAAAATAAGAGCCACAGCCTAATCGATTAAGATACATGAAAGGACTGATTTAAATGGATCTGTGAAGTTAGCATGACATTCTTCGAATTTCAAAAAACTATTAACAGTTCTAATGACACTTTCGATAGTTTTAGAGTTTCTGATAAAAATTAGAGAGTTCCGCAACCATTATAATAAAAAATCAAAATTGAAAAAATGTGCTAACTTCACGAAACTAAGCACGACACATTCTCCTCTAAAGTACTAAAACGCGTTGTATATTATCAGTTTTGACAACAGTTCCCAGTTCTAATCGAGATGCACATATACAGGGTGTCCCAATTTAATGTCCCACCCCAAATAACTTTTTCATTTTTGAACGTAGAAAAAACGTTTCAGACAAAGTTGTTTAGTTCGAAGGGGGACATAAGATGGTGCCATTAGTTTGACCTTGACGAGTTGCTTGAAGGTCACGTACAGGTCACCTTCAATTTTTTTAATGGAAGCCCCTATTGTTTATTATACTATCTTATTTTACTAATTAATATGAATAACTTTTGTCTAAAATTTTTTATTTGCCTAATACTTTTTGAGATATTTAAGAGAAAATTTATAACTTTTTCAATGTTTAGCTTATGACATCTCGATAACTGTTTATCGGAGGGAAAAGTAGTACATGATTTTTTTACTTGATTTGGTCTCAGGAATATGTTGTTGCAATAGTGCTCCAATTGTTGAAAAGTTTTGTGTACTTATATAAATTTGGTGTACCTATGTTACAATATGCCTCGGTGGTCGAATTTGTTAAGACGCCCGCCTAGCGTGTGGGGAGGTCAAGGTTCAAACCCTGGCTGAGGTAATATTTTTCGCAATAATTTTTCTGTGTTATAAAACACATCGCCAGTCATGGTCGATTAACAGTTTAATCACGTTAAATCTGGCGTCAAATAATTATTGATGCTATTAGAACTGTTTTTTTTTAATTCGAAGAATGTCGTGCTAACTTCACAGATCCGATTTAAACTAGGTTCTATATTTTAAAAAGTCCCCTTAACAACATAATGCTGAATAAAATAAAATTGATTTCAGATAAAAGATAAATCTGGAGATTTAGAGGCTCTATACCTCGTGTAATAATATAGCTATAGATTTATCTATTAGCATAATAAGAAATTTTCTTCATTCTAAAAATATTAATTTCTAATAATTTGCTTTAGCTGATAAATAGCCTTTTAAGGAAAAGGAATCTTTTGTAAATAAAAGTTGAATATTTTATTATTACAACTTTGAAAGATTCAGAAGAACGTGGATGGAAAAATGTTTATAATCAGTAGTGTAAGATAATGGAAGATTTGATTATTTAAATATTTGATGTTGATAAAATCAACTCTTGTAACTATGTCACTCTTAAAGTAATTTTTGCACACTAAAGTCGCAAAATGACATTTCAATATTGTTGTTAATGTGAAGATTTTCGGAACGGCATTTATATCATTAGCGCTTAACATTGTTCTGTTCATTTTTTTCTCTTACGTAAATCTATTAACAGAAGCAATTTAATATTAGATAACCGTAACTCCTTGAACACAGTAATAACAATTTAGCAGTAGTGGAAGTCGCCTTTATCTTATCTCGGTGCTGTATTTGTATCATACATTTATTTTACTATCTACAATGTACGACACACGATGCGTGCGTATGTACGTGCGTTCTGATAAAGTGTATGTAAATACAAAATCTAAATGTAAAATATTCATCCTATGTACTAGCCGTTTGTAGGTTTTCTCATCTATAAAAAATGCGCTGTGTAAATAGGACGCTAATACAAAAATTATTATCGTAATCATCGCTATATCAAATCAAATAATAGATCTAGTAGTAGTATTATAGTAGTGGTAGTGGTAGTGGTAGTGGTAGTAGTACTAGTACTAGTAGAAGTAGTAGTAATACTAGTAGTAATAATAATAATATTGTCAAATAAAACGAAGTTATTATTCTTGGGGATTCTTCCGAAAACACTCATGCTCCAATTTGGCTTAAATTTTGTAAATACATTTCATTTAGATAAAAACGAAGTATACCAGATGGATATTTGGCGACTCCGAGGTTAACCATCTTTTTAAACAATTTTTCATATTTCCTTGCATACTAACGGGCAAATGTCTACAAAAAGAACAACCCCACCAATAACTTTGACTTTGACATGTTTTCAATATCCTAAGTATCCCTTAGAAAGTCCTTGATTATTGTTTAAAAAGATGTAAAGAAAATAATACAGCGGTTTTTCCAAAAGATTTTAAATGCAAGTTTAAGAAGGGTGCGCGCGCATGCAGGGATGCATGGAGTACATGGAGAGCAGCTAATCGCTGCCAAAGAGTGGCGAACAGAGGTATCTTCCTCTCTCTGACCGCTGACAAAGCCTGCGTTCGTTTTCTCCCACTGGGAGCATAAACTATACTAAAACTATAATATATAGTTTACGTTACGTAAATTATAGATTTTTAGTATAGTTTATGCTCCCAGTGGGAGAAAACGAACGCAAGCAAAGAGTGTGGCGATCAGAAATACCTATCTCTCTCTGATCGCTGATCGTGTCCTCGTGTTCCTGCTTTCTCCTCTATTTGCTATCCTCACAATTTCTACTGTCTTCTCTACTCGTTATTCTCACAATCTCTCTTTCTCATTCACAACGCTTATGCCCTACCGCTCGCGTGCGATCTCGCGCATCATCTCGCACGCACGCACGCACGCACGCACGCACGCACGCACACACACACACACACATATACATTCATACGTACACAGAGAGAAAAGTACGTAGTATTTGCGACTATAATTGCATAGTGAAATAATTATAGTCAGGAATATCATTTTTATAGTATATAAAGGACTCAGAGCCGTGACAGGATGGTAGTGTCTAAATATTCTATTCTAAATTTATTGCGAAAAAATATCACCTCGGCCAGGGTGATATTTTTCGCAATAAATTTAGAATAGAATATTTAGACACTACCATCCTGTCACGGCTCTGAGTCCTTTAAATTCTTTGAAATTTGAATTTAACATACGAGCCTTACTAATTTATTTTTATAGTAATTATCACTATAATATTAGTAATAACAACCACATAGTCATAGTGATGCCAACCAGCATAAAAATTTTACTATTATTTATGAAGCTTTTAACCATTATTCTGGTAAAATATTAAGATGGTGAATAGTCACTAAATTAATTAGTTTTATATAGTAGGTGCAAATAGAAAAAATAGTTGCAGTTACCACAATCTCACTATAATCTATAGTCATTTTTGGACCCAACCATATTTTTATAATTCTTCCAACTACGTAAGTATGGTTGACCTAACAATGTATTATAGTTCTCATAGACACAATATTGGTCCTTGCAACTTATGATATGGTTGTCATAAACCAAAACGAGCTTTTAATTTAGTAAGTGTACTATAAATATTGCAATAACAACCACAAGTAAAATTTCAAATAACTATATGTAATATACAATACATTGCGTTCACTACGTTCATTGGTTAAATCACTTTGCACTCATAAAGAATAGTACAAGATAGCATCTTTCGAAGAAAAGATAAGTAATCTTATACGAATGCGTAAACTTATCCGTATTTATAACACCCTAAGCGGTTTTCTACTTACGAGAAAAGTCTTGTACCGCGCGTCCCTCTAGTGAAGACATTCCGAACCACTTCACTTTTGTTTACCATGCGAATAGTAAAGCGGATGATATAAATGTATTTAAATTTACTATTATTGTACTTGCACCTACTATATAAAACTAATTAATTTAGTTACTATTCACCATCTTAATATTTTACCAGAATAATGGTTAAAAGCTTCATAAATAATAGTAAAATTTTTATGCTGGTTGGCATCACTATGACTATGTGGTTGTTATTACTAATATTATAGTGATAATTACTATAAAAATGATAATCCTGACTATAATTATTTTACTATGCAATTATAGTCGCAAATACTGCGTACTTTTCTCTCTGTGCAGTGAATCCGTTACATATGTATACAGGGTGTCTGATAAAAATATCGCCAATTGTAAAACAGTGGTAGATTGGGTTAAACTGAGAAGAAAAGTCATATGCCACTTTGCAGAATTCACAATAGTTATCGAGTAATTAATTTATACATCTGACAATGAGCAAATGAGGAGTAGAATACGGTAGGCCGGACTTGAAAGCCATGTAAGATAATCCATTGATGAGCGGGAGGTGGAGCGACGCGCGAGATACAACGCGGTGGGGAAAACAGTGATCGCGGCGGGGAGCGCGAGACGGGCGGCGAGGGTCCCAATCTACCACTATTTTACAATTGGCGACATTTTTATCAGACACCCTGTATAACAGTAAATCTATTTATAGATGTAAAAGATTTCATACGTTGAATTTGTCACCTAGATTTAAACTCTAATTGTACGACATTGCCATCAGGCGATTATTTGTCTATCGATCAGAGATTGAAAGAGTTTGCAGTATTTACAAAAACGTACAATAAGACTCTCCCTCTCCCCCCCCTCTCTCGTTCTCTTCAGATATACATACACTACTATCGCATGGGAGTAAAGATGAAATTAATGGAATATGCACGTTATCTGTGTGGGGACCGATTTTATCTCTTCAATATCCACTGTATGGAGGGAACGCACTGTATAACCTCAGGGAGAGCGTAAAAAGCGTACAGGATGTATATTTATACGGTAGTATAAACTGGACCAAACTAAATAACTCGCTGCGTGAATCGCTATTAGCACATACTCTCTAAACGACTTGCGCAAATCTGCACGAGCTACTTTAACGATTTGTGCAAATCGTGGACAGCGAGAGAGAGGGTTCGTGCTCCTCGTTAGCTCATCAGCGATAATGCAAAAAGGACACTCGCATTTTCGCCACCGCGTCGCGCGTCCACGAGATACCTATCAGGCCGTCTTGATTGCGACGTGCCTAATCCTACTAATCGCAATATTAGAGGAAAGTCCTCCATTATGAGAGAAATTTCTAATATGAGATAACAGGTTTACAACACCCAAATTCAATCACAAATTTTTTTCGCAACGATTCTAACAACCAATTTTCCACTAAACAGATTTCGCTTCAAGGGCAATAAATTCACAGTGAAATCAACTAATGATGCCTATTAACTTAAAAAACCCGGCTATCCCATATTAAGATCCTATCTCATGATAGGAGATTGTCCTCTATATATCAACTACATCGTAGACATCCTAAACATGAATTTTTATTTCAGCAAGAATCGAAAGGTTGCACTCGTTGAAACTTTCAAAGATCTTGATAAATTATACTGGATAAATCTTGTCTCTCTTTTTCTTATTCCCATCGAATGCATCAAATAAAAGTTTATTATGTTGTACCCAATACATTTTTTCAACGGAAAATGTCTATGATAAATATATTTAATATTATAAGATGTAAAATGCAGCTGTATATTGAGAAAACACGGTATACAATTGATGAGATATTAATATTATCAGTTCTTGGACTTTAACGTTTTTGCAAGTGGAATTCCTAAATAAAACACTTTGCAGAAATACTGCTCATAGACGGTGGCAACAAACAGCTCGACAAGTGCACGTTGATGATCGAGATCACAAACGGCTGCAGCACTCGAAATATTTTCACGCTGCGGGATTAATATCGTGCCACACCTAAATCTAATTCGATGTATTGAGAGATAAGTGATAGACGGCGGCGATTATAGAAAGTTGTATGCATATAACTGTGCTGAACTCGTGGCGTCTAGACGGAAAAATATAAGCGGCAAGTTTTTGTTAGCGTATAGTGCCACGCGGTTCGCGTAACGCGATGATGACAGAATAGATCTCTCGTGCCAGTCCAATGACCGAAACATGTCAAGGAAACTATTCGATCACCAGTGTGTACGCGCTCGTAAAAGTAACCGGTTGAAAAATAAATCGCACGAAAGAAGGGGAGAGAAGATGGAGATGGAAGACACGAGAGAACGCGAAAGACGGACAGAACAGAGACGGAGGAGCGTCACGATTCATAGTCTCCCTTTTCCGACTGGATTTTCGAGAACGTACGAAGCCTCTGTGGTTGTCTCTCGTCCCGAGGAGATCTCGCTGTCAAAGTGCCAGAGCCGATTTTCGACGCCTGGCTCTATTTATAAATGTCGTACAGACAAACACACCTTCGTAGAACGTTACTTGGTCAACGCCGATTGTCAGCGGCTGAACAATGTAATGCGCCAACGACAATTAAATTTTACAATTTAATCCGTGCTCCTTCTTGAACCGTCGGGCGAATGGCAGAAGCTTTGCCAGGCGAAAGCTTCGTCTATCTCCGAAATTTATCGCGTATGCTAGTTAGCATTGTATAAGAGCAGATAAGCGCATCGTTACAATGATGCTCACGTAGATAACGTTAAGATAAGTACTTTCGCGCGGAAACGATTTACACTGTCTTGGCAAACACTTAAAAATTTAGGAAATTGTAAATTCTACGTAAAACTGTTTCTTTATGTGTAACTAAAGTTACATAAACTTTGACAATAACAAGCATTTTTACATTAAAAAATATATTAAGAAATATAAGATCTATACAAGTGTAAGTACAAATAGGCTAAAGAAAATTTAATATAGAATAAAGTTAAGTTTAAAATTGTTAAGTTTAGGTTTCAAATACAAGTAAACTAATTGTAAGTAAATGAAGCAATTAGAAATACTAGTCACAACATGTAAGGAAGAAAATAGGGAGGAATGAAATAAGTGTGCAAGAATGAATAAGTTAAGAACCTATCGTAAACCAAGTCTACTTCTTGGCTGTAAGCTACAGTTAATAAATTATATATACATAAAAAATTATACAACAAATAAGAAAGGCCAATGCGAATCTAAAGGCAGATTGTTGATAGCCTTTCCTTGTAATTTTTATTAATTTGTGAATTCATATACAGTTTCTTTCCACATTTAAAACAAGAAGTACGATAAAGGCTCCAGATCAAACAACAAAATCAATTGACGGGGTTACCGCGAATAATATGGGCAATGTGAGCCGTCACCCGTTCTAAGGTGATAAAAACAATTAAATACAAATACGAATACAATGCCTGGCAACAGGCAATAGAAACAGGAAATTGGTTGGAAGAAAATCAAGCATGTCGTTCTATTCCCTATTCTTATTTCCTGTTGCCTGGCATTGTGTTGATAAGTTTTACAGCTATTGTGGGAATAACAATAAATAAAGATTAAGACGCCCATCACAAATTAAGGGAGATCCCAGGTTCGAATCCTGGCCGGGGTAATATTTTTTGCAATAAAATTAAAATTAATTTACAGGACGGGGAAAAGGGGGGGGGGGGGTTATTGAATGCTAAATGTAGCATCAGAAAAATGCGAATTGCATTTGAAAAATAATTATCAATTCGAATACGTGAATCTGCTGACGATAATAATTCCACGTGTAAGATAAACTGCGTTATGTCCAAAAAAGAAATCAGCTCGTAGAACTAATGTAGAGAGAAACGGTATATATTATAGATTCACGATTTTCAGAAAGATATAAGATTTGCAAGTTGGGCTACCTACATCTTGCCTTGTGACCCACATTGGCGTGTTCTCATATGTTGTTTAGTTTTAGATAGGGGTCTTACTTGAAAGTTTATTATACAATAGATAAACTTCAAAATGTATCGTAAGGGTAAAAAGTAGGGATGTGCCGGATACCCGGCAAATAACCGGTATCCGGCCTATCCGGCCCTTTTATTATTATCCGGTCGGATTTCATTAGTATCCGGCACAATATCCGGCTAAGTTTTTATATTCAAAATTTGATAGTTTGCATCTTTGATATAGTAGGAGATTCGAATTCTCTAGGAACAAATAAACTAATCATTTTTTAATAAAAAAACTTCTTGTTGATCTAACTGGCAATATATTCTTCAGAGGAGTTACATCTGTTACGACGTTTCGACCTAAATATCAGGTCCTTATCAAGTATTCAGACTGCAAACCAATCATTTTTTATTAGATTAGTTCTCTAAACTCTAAAGTATGTACGATCTTTTTTGCAAAGATTTATTTTCAACAATACTTCATCAATGATGCAAATTCTGTTAAGTAAATTTATAATTTTTAGAACGCTATTCGACACAGCAGTCTATAATTTTTAATTAAAAGAACTTATTGCGAAAAATATTGTCTCAGCCAGGATCATCTTGGCTGCAGTAATATTTTTCCCAATAATATGGAACATTCCACTTTAACATTAATAATTATTCCTTTTTTTCAATACAATCGTTGTGACTATTTATTGTTTGCTCCAAAAACTCTAAAGTTTATTAAAAATTTTTACTTTATTTTATAGAAATTTTATTTCATTAATAAAAAAGTAAAATTATTTTAATAAGGGCTCTGATCAAGGGCATAATTCATGTATAAGTTTGCCTGAATCAAATACTATGTTCAAGAGATAGGGGCTCCGCAGCAGCAACATTTGACACTTCAAACTTCCAACAATAATTACAACTTATGTACCCAAGGAGAAATGAAAAGTCAAGATGACGTCAGATTGATGTCATATTGACAAAAATATGACGTAAATTTTGTCAATATGACATCAAATTGACATCATCTTGATTTTCATTTCTCCTTGGGATATGTACTATATTGTTTTTTAAATTAATGACGAATATCCGGCCGGATATCCGGTATTCAGTCGGATATCCGGTATCCTGTTTCACGTTATTACCGGATATCCGATATCCGGTATCCGGCAATTTCACTATCCTAGTAAAAAGCACATCCCTAGTAAAAAGATAAAATATTTGGAATTGATATAAATTAGAAAAAATAAAGATGTTCTTAAATAATTAGACCATGAATCTTGATTGACGTAAAACGTGAACTTAAAGTACAACACTCACTATGGCCGGTATTCAAAGTTGATTCTTATTTCAAAATCATCTTAAGTGTTATCTTAAGTGGCTAATACGGCTCTGTGATTGGTTAAAAACACATTAAGAGTATACTTAAGATGATCTTAAATATAAGAACGGACTATGAATACCGGCCTATAAGAAGGAAACGATGGCTGTCTCTACGTGTATAGAGTTCCGTATTGTGTTGTGTAACAGTCAATGTTATAATAAGCTCGGTAGAGATGATGTTAGTCTACAGTGTGTGTCCTAATTCCTGGATGTCCCGTAGATGGTAGATAGACCGGGGCAAACTGAATCGAAAAGTCCTATAACAGCTTACAAAATTCGCAATAGTCGAGCGGCGAACGACGCGACGCACGGCGAGGAGCGAGGGGCGAGCGGAAGCTCTCTTTGTTAAAGTTAGACCCTCATTAAAACTAAACAACATATAAGAAAGGCCAATGCGAGTCCAAAGGCAGGTTAATAAAAAATTATCTTATAAAAAGAGTTTCAATGTGATATGTCGAAACTCCTTGCCTCGTGCCAATATATTTGCCTGTTACGCAATTATTGTAAACTGTATTTTTCCCCACGGAAAGAATTAAATGTAAAAAAACCTAGTCTATTCAACTATCCATTAATAAACGGTAAAATATTTCACAACTCTTGTTAGAATTTTCTCTTACATTTGGCGACGTATATAGTCACTTTAAAGATCTAACAGCTTTGACGATGAAGATGTCGTAGGTAGACGATAAGGAAAAATAAATATACAACGCCGAGCTAGATAACCCACGCGACCCTCTTACCGTCAAGAGGCAACGAATGGACTTAATAAGAATTTTGTAAGTAAAGAAAGGGACGGCTTCTCGAGGAACATACGTGTCTTCTTTTCCCGGTGCATAAGCGACTCGATAATATTTCTCCAATTGGGTAAAACAGCGTCGATACATTATTTATTACTTGTACATTATTTATTACGAAAAATACACGTTTCTGTCTTTTTTCAAGAAGTCAACGGAAAAAATATATCGTGGTACGATAGCATCGAGCGCGATTCGATGTGCAGAGGGAGAATGAAGCACAAGGAATCGCGAAACCTCCTGACGCCGGTGAATTCCGGGATCTAAATTTAATGGCGTACGACAGCTACACGTGCACACGTATGCACGTACAAAGAGAAACAGAAAAAAAGAAAGAAAAGGGGGAGAACTCGGGGCGCAAGCGCGAGATGTGTGTTGCACTAGAATATGCATTCTATCTCGTAATAAGTGCTCCACATGAAGCCGGAAAGACGCCCTGTTCTAGTGTCGCGTCGCGCGACTGAGTGTCGGTATTTTTATTATTCTTTCTATGTTTAGCCTGACGAATGGGACATCAGTCGTAGTCGTCATAGTCTCCGTCGCTAGTGAACGGTGTGAGAAAGAGAAGGCAAGTGTCAGTTAATTGGTAACTCAAACCGAACCGAACCTCTTTCCATTTTCATTCCCACAATCTCGAATTTTGAACCGCACTATTTCCATTTCATCACTCTTCCTTTTCTTTTTTTTGCGAGGTCAATGATCCCGTGTCTCTCTATGGTCATTCTTCTTAAAGCCCACACCTCGAAAGACCGGTCCAAACGCTTAGCGACGACCTTTAACTCATCGAGTATTTTGACCCGTCAAAGCTGGAGCGCAGCTCATAATTAATTTAATTTTTTAATTACTTATCGATTCGATATGTTGAAGACAACGAAAACCTATGCACGCGCATCGTTCATGAAATCTCGTTAATCGACCGGCTAGGCGGAAGCGAAACCTATCTTAATAGTTTTAAATCGGTTGCTAATACTTGCAATTCCACGAGCCCTGGAATTCTCGTGTATAAATGCAATTTAAAAAAATTGTAAAATATATAAACAAATATAACATGGCAACAAGTCCCACGCGGTTATTATTACGTGAATGAAATAGTTAGATATGTTCAATTGTAAATACAATTTAATTAC
Source organism: Vollenhovia emeryi (assembly GCF_000949405.1). Lineage (NCBI taxonomy): Eukaryota > Metazoa > Arthropoda > Insecta > Hymenoptera > Formicidae > Vollenhovia > Vollenhovia emeryi. Next base: position 28,775 of record NW_011967043.1, on the reverse strand, counting down.
CGTAAACGTTTCAAATTCCAATTTGAATCATCCTCACACAATAAATATTTAAAAATCGTTATCACAACTATGCAATGAGTGCTTTTAAATTTTTCGATATCTTGCTGGTCAAAAAGATTGACCATAATAGTATGATCCACCCTCTAAAATTTTTTAAGTAAAAATACTGCCACGAAATGAAATATTCACTCTATTGAACTAAATATTAATTTCAGTAGGATTTGAATTGAGGAATTTTTCACCACACATCATGATGGAGGGAAGATACTGCAGTATCTTTCAAGATACCAAGAACTTTAAAGGACAAGCATGCTGACGTGAGACACCAAACAGTCTCGATACAAAGTTATTGATACAAAATTCTTTGTGTGTGAACACTGAAACCTGAGACGGGTCAATGACACGCAAATATTTCTTCTAAGATTAAGTTTTTCTCCTAAGGTAAGGTAAACGGCTACAAAAAAAGAAAAATGTAGTTGCCGTAGCTATTATAAAAACTGTTTGTGGCAACTAAATTTCAGTTGTAAAATATGAACAGCTAATATTTAGTTGTGATAGCTAAATATCTTGCTACTGTGCCTATTATATTAGATGCGATAGCAAACCGTTTGCTGTGGTTTAGAAATTTATAGTTATGGCAGCAAAATATTTCAAGCAAACCATGATTAGCTATGGTAGCGAAAATGTTCTTTTCAGTGTATATACTCGTCAGTGGCGTAATTTCGTCAGGTTTTCTTAAAATTAAATAAATTAAGCAATCTCGCGCATATCGACCTTATTTTCCGATTTGAAACGATTTGAACACTTTTCATCGCCTCAATACGGAAATTTTGAACCGAAAGACGTATAAAAAATAAAGATATAAGTACGTTTATCCTAATGCAGAATCGCCGCGGCGCCATACTAGTGGCAGTCACGCACAAGACTTACTTACTGAACATTTAGAGTAAAGTTGCAGTTGATTGGCTACACATTTCTCGGATCGAGATCTCGGACTAAATTTTTAGCATTGTGGACACACAAAGCTTAAAGCCTATCACACAATGCCAGGCAACAGGCAACAGGAACAGCTGGGAACAGAATTTCTGACGTGTTGGATTGTTGGACGAAAATTTTCGACGAATCTAACGCGTCAAAAATTCTATTCCCTATTCCTATTGCCTGTTGCCTGGTATTGTGTGATAGGCTTAAGAATATTTTCTTTATTATCTTAAATGCGTTGGAAACTTGCTATCGGATAAAATAAAACTCTTAACTGGTATTTAATGTAAAATTCAAAGAAATTACAAATAAATTAAAGTTAATATTACGAAGCCGTGATAAACGACGATTCTCTATACTATCTCCCCTCCCTCCCACTACTAATAAATCTATTTATAAATATTTAGATAAATTAATAAATGATAGTAGCCGATACAGCTATCTCGTAGCTAGTAATTGTAGACTAACATCTATACAAGTACCAGAGATGAGCAGTAAAGATATACAGAAAAACGCGGGAGAGGGGGCGGGGGACATGCCGGACTGCCGATCGTCAACGATAATCGTTGATGGATAAAAATCTTGCGCGATTATAGTCATCGCGAAGCCGTCGCCGTGCTCATATTATCGCTGCGTTAACGCAACTTACGGGAATCTTACGCCTGATAAGCGAGATTCTACGTGCGATCGAGGTCGCTCGCACTTCGGGAAAGTGCGTTTCACGATGAGATAACTCCACAAAAAGTCGATCGCGCGATACTCTGTTATCAAGAGTAATAATAATATTACCATAGAAACTCGATCGATATTTTTTAAAATATCATAATAATTGTCAATAATGTATTATATTCGCGCCTGCAATAGCTTCGAAATCGAGACGCTAATGACTCCCGGATCTTAATCGCTATCGAGAAGCTATCGATTATCTGCAACGATTCCTCGAAACGCACCCGTCGATCGTAGACGACTATTGTACTGCGATATGACGAAATGTAAAATGTTAGAGGGTTATCGAATAACGGATCGTTTTGTGTCGGCAATCCGCATGTTTAGCATATTCGGTGCATAATGTTGGAGAAAATCAGACTGGAGAGGAGGAAAAGAAGACGACGCGAAGCAAAAGATGAAAAAGAAGAAAGTGTTGTGTTGCACCCTGTTACGTTTCTCGTTACGTAAATGCGGCGTTTCGTGTTCGCTCGACGTTGATATCATTTCCCGCGTTTCTACCACACAAACATATTCCCACGTATTCGCATACCTATTTACACACATCGGAGTAGAAGTGCTTATGCCAGTTTCTTCCAAGGCAGTATAACTTTAATTTCGGTTTGAAACGGATATTATCGGAGGAGAGCAGTGTTTCCCCGCAGGATGAACATACAGACTATACATACTACTTTAGATTCGTTCGACGTGGACTCGACTTTGTTCTTTCACATTTTTTCAGTTTTTTTAATTACTTTCAATAAAACTCAACAAAGAACCGTCTCGAAACTCTGTTTTATGATTTTGTGTCCGATTATCGGAATTTTTCAAAGGCGAGCTCATAGTCAGTAAAACGACGATTTTTAATAATTAACTACTCGTTATCTATTGCAAAAATTGCAAAATAGTACAGGACTTTTCTGTTCATCTCGATCCGTTCTACCTTCTCACAAATTTTGTGAACGGATACAGGTGTACACCGAGGAGCGCCTCGGAGTCAGGAAGCAGGAGTGTGGAAGTGGTAACGGTAGGGTTTTAAACATCGTACCGTATGTGAAGGAATTGGGGAAAGAATTGAACAGAATATTAAGAGAACAAAAATTCGATGTATTGTACACGATACCGAAAAAGATGGACGGTATTATTAGGAAAGGTAAAGATAAGATAGACAGCTTAAAACAAACTAAACTAATATACAAAATTAATTGTTCACAATGTGACGCATCGTATGTCGGTCAAACAAAGAGACATTTGGAGACGTGAGTTAGAGAACATCAACGTAATATTAAGAGCTCTAGCAGTGACCATTCGGTAATTACTAATCTTAGAATATCAGAAAACCATGACTTTCAATGGGAAAAACCGATAACACTGGTCAACAACAAAAATGCTTCGGTGACAGGATCAGTCAATCTGTACTAATTTGGGTGCGCTGAATCCGAACATGTTCGTGAAAATTGTTCATTGGCTCTACTTTCAAAGATATAAGCAGTTAAAACCTCCAAAAAACGCTATTTTGGCTGCTTTTGGTCGAGTGTAACTTATCAACATGATAAATGATTTGCAAACGTCTCAAAAGAAAGCTTATATCTTCTACTTTATCAAGAATGGATTCAATATTTTGACATTTCTGCTCAAGACTTTTTACTTCAATTTTTGTGAATGGACGCGCTATAACGCTTATAGATACCGCAATGTGGCGCCTAGCAGCGTAGCGCGCCCACTTACAAAAATTGAAGTAAAAAATCCTGAGCAGAAATGTCAAAATATTGAATCCATTCTTGATAAAGTAGAAGATATAAGCTTTCTTTTGAGATGTTTGCGAATCATTTATCATGTTCCGTTGAAAAGTTACACTCGACCGAAAATAGCCAAAATAGCATTTGTTGGAGGTATTAACTGCTTATATCTTTGAAAGTAGAGCCAATGAACAATTTTCACGAACATATTCGGATTCAGCGCACCCAAATTAGTAAAGATTGACTGATTTCGTTTCCGAAGCAAAAAATGAGTCCAAATTTGTTGACCAGTGTAATCATGCACAAAGAAAAACATAAGGAAAAGAGAAATAGCTGAAATGTATTATATCAAGAAAACTAATAACACAATCAACCTACAAAAAGACACAGACAATTTAAATGATAAATATGTATATCATGACAATAAAACTTTTTAAACTTATTTTTATTTAATTATCCTTAAAACAAAAGAGATTGAAACTTGTAAGAATGCAAAACTCTCCATTTTCTTATGGCGGTCTCACAGACCGACGCGCCTACTCGTGTTCAAAAAGTACACGCGCCTGCTCTAGGGTTAAGGATACAAGACAGCCATTTTGGTTATGCCCTTTTCGTTGCTGCTCGTTGCTGCTCTAGGCGAATTGAGGGAGGGTTCGGTCCTCGGAGAGGGGAACAAAAGATACGACACGATATCCTACTGGTAAAGACACTGTAAGAAGTGACCCCTCTCCGAACTTACACTGCAAAACATATCCGTTTTAGGTATAAAGGACAATTATATTTTCGTTATATTTTATAACGGATATTCAATATTAAAACGGATTTCTCATATGTCCGTTTGATTTAGGCATAACTGGTGGAATTCTTAATATGACACTTAAATTTATTCATTACATAAAATCCTTTATATAAGTAGGACCGTAATGGTTATACTGTTAAGACAGACATTATAACGGATATTGTAAAGGATTTGGTCATATATATTTAAAGCGGACAAGAGACAAGAGTTACCACAGCAACTGATTTTCTTTTGTCAATCAATCTGTTAGAGTATCTCAGTCGCTTAGGTTACTCGGCGGTTTTCATCTCGATTACAAGTTTAATATTAAGCTTAATATTTTTGTCGCTAATTGTTGCGGAGCAATATGGGAGTGGATCGACGCAGTAACTATCGCGGTAAATGTACCGCATGTGACTGCGATGAATTCGAGTTACCTCTCGCGGATGATACAAACACGTGTTTCTTTTGCGGGCGTCATTCGCCTTTACAATTACAAATTTCCCTTCTATTTATACAGGACATTATTATTAGGACAATGTCCTGTATACGCAATTCCGCTTTAATTTCACGTTTACTTAAAGTGAAAAAAAGTCACTTTTTTCGTTATAATTTCGCGGAATTTAGAGTGGACATGTTTTGCAGTGTAATGAATAAGTAATAATGTGTAATAATAATGTATTATTATTAATATTAGTCTTAACATATAAAATAGTCACTAATCTAACGGTAGATATAACGAACGTTTCAATATTACTTTGTCTTCCTCAGCGCTTGTTTGTATAAACTATAATTAGAAAATTAAATATTATATGTCAATACATGGTCTGTGCTATTATAAAATCTTTGGCGTCTAAAACTATTCCGAGGGAGAAAAGCACGCGTAGGGTTTCATACTTGGACATGACCTTGATGAAAAAAACCCTTATTCGGTAAGATCGGTAAGGGATCACTTCTTGCGGTTTGCTTGTGAGAAGAGTTACGACCTCATCGTAAAGCATTACGTAACACCGATAGCGCCACTTTGTACGTTCTTCCCGCGCGTCTGACAGCCGGCGTGCTTCTTATCACGTCGCTGCATTGTCGCGTCGCGTCGCGTCGCGTCTCGTCTCGTCTCGTCTCGTCTCGCAACGGTCGCGCGATGCTGGTGGAGAACACGACGGCCGCTCAAGGTTGACCAAGGGACTAGGTAATCGCGAATCTATGAGAAAATACAAGATACGAATCGAGTTGATGAATGGCACGTGCACACGAACAAAACGCGGCCGCGGACAAAAGGGTCACAGTACAAAGTGATATAATAGCTTAGGCTGCGGTTCTACTAAGCGTGTCAGTCGCGTCACGCATGATAATCCAATGCGAGCGGAGCGAGCGGAACGAACAGAGTTGCGCGACGAACGGAGGAGAGCATCAACAAGACAGACAGAGAGTCGAGTCTTTTCTCCTTTATCTCTTTCGATTATTATTGAGCGAGTTACGCAATTCTTTCGCCGCCTCTTCTCTCGGCGCGTACGCGCTACTGGCCAATGACCAGGGCCAGATAAGCGCCCGCGCCCCACTTTACGGACTCGCTAATCTTGGAGTATAATTCGAACTACATTCCTTTAAATCGATTCTCATCTTTTTGCTCCCCCCTTTCTCTGTAATATAATAATATCGTCCTGAAAGTCGGATTCTACGGAGATTAACTCATCTCTCT
>NW_011967043.1:17262-21206 GCF_000949405.1 Vollenhovia emeryi | reverse complement strand
CGCTGCGCCTTCAATTTACCGTGAATCACATAATCCAAGAAGACGTAAAAAAATTCGATTTGTTTTTCACATGATTTAACAAGATTTGATTGACCGTGTATGTGTGTAAACGTGTACACACACATATAAATCAATATTTTCTTTAATTTGATTCACAGAGAGAAAAGTACGTAGTATTTGCGACTATAATTGCATAGTAAAATAATTATAGTCAGGAATATCATTTTTATAGTAATTATCACTATAATATTAGTAATAACAACCACATAGTCATAGTGATGCCAACCAGCATAAAAATTTTACTATTATTTATGAAGCTTTTAACCATTATTCTGGTAAAATATTAAAATGGTGAATAGTAACTAAATTAATTAGTTTTATATAGTAGGTGCAAGTACAATAATAGTAAATTTAACTATACTTTCTATCATCCACTTTACTATTCGCATGGTAAACAAAAGTGAAGTGATTCGGAATGTCTTCACTAGAGGGACGCGCGGTACAAGACTCTCTCGTAAGTAAAAACCCGCTTAAGAGGATCCCGTAGCGGGTCTGTTTTACCGACAAAATTACCATTTTCGTAGTTATAACCTTTCGTCGTATTAAATTCATGGAATCAAAAATGCTTGCGTACAATGACAGTATATGCATTGATGATCCCAGGAAACTCCAATTTTATACCAAAAATGAGTCAAAATTACAAAATTCATATGATCGATCACGTATAACCTCAAAGACGCGAACTGTCACTCCGTCATACTTGTGCTTCGTATAAAAGTTCTACAACTTGTACTCACATGAAACTGAGTTTCCTAGGATTCGATGACATGTAGAATTACTGTGAAACCCTCTAAATTGGGATTAGACGTTTAAAATAAGAGTATAGTTAGTACAAAACTTTCGTGTTTATGTATGGGTGTGATGTATCGTAGTAGTGTGTCCGTGTGCTCATGTATATACGAAAATGGTAATTCTGTCGGTAATACATAGATGTCGGTAGACCCGCTACGGGATCCTCTTAAGGTGTTATAAATACGGATAAGTTTACGCATTCGTATAAGATTACTTATCTTTTCTTTGAAAGATGCTATCTTGTACTATTCTTTATGAGTGCAAAGTGATTTAACCAATGAACGTAGTGAACGCAATGTATTGTAAATTACATATAGTTATTTGAAATTTTACTTGTGGTTGTTATTACAATATTTATAGTACACCTTACTAAATTAAAAGCTCGTTTTGGTTTATGACAACCATATCATAAGTTGCAAGGACCAATATTGTGTCTATGAGAACTATAATACATTGTTAGGTCAACCATAACTTACGTAGTTGGAAGAATTATAAAAATATGGTTGGATCCAAAAATGACTATAAATTATAGTGAGATTGTGGTAACTGCAACTATTTTTTTCTCTCTGTGTAGAGGTGAAGAAAAGAGATACGTGTCTCGGCGTTTGATTGAATAGGCCTTAGTTTCGGAGTAATAAATTTGTGAAAATTGAAATTAATTTTTTTTATTGTTTATTCTTCTTCCCCTACTACTAATTATTTTAAAAACTAGAAATTTAAAATACTGTTAATATTATTTCTAATGAAATTTTAAATTTAAACAATTTGAAAATTCGGATAACTTACCTTTATATGTTACCCATTACAAATAAATTATATTATTATTACTTATTTATTATTTCAAATATTACTACTTGAATTAAGATTCCCTTAAAATTAAATTTAAATTAATGTTTATAATGTGATAATAAAATTTCTACTTCGAAAATTTGCATACTATATCAGTATCATCAAAATAAAAATTAAATAATTCAATTTTCACAAATTTATTACTCCGAAACTAAGGCCTATTCAATCAAACGCCGGGACACGTATCTCTTTTTTTCACCTCCAGAATAACAAAAAAAATTGGCATCGAAATCTCAGGGTGAGTTACCTGAGCTTCCCCTTGTAAGTCATCGTTGTCAGAAGAGAGTGTCAAAATGTAAAATGATGATACATGTGAGCGCTGTGATTGTTGGGCTCGAACTGACAACAACTCTTTTCTGACAACGATGACTTACTTAGTTATACTTGAAAAGGACCCAAACTATAGGGTCGAAACGTTGTATTAATTTTAAATAAAGCAACTAGCCAGTTGGGTTGACTACAAGTTCCCGTTACAATTGTTATTCATTACTGGTGACCATAAGCAATCTTCCTACGTCGATTTTCTTTTGAGTGTGTATATGTATGTAAAATTTCTTTAAAATCTCAAGAAAATAAAATAAAATACTAGATAAACAAAATAACCATTCTTTTCACAAAAGGGAATAAACGCTATTTCAATAGCATTTATCTTAAAATTCAATTAAGTTTCAAATAGTCTGCTATAATTTATGCTCTGTGAATATCTATACACGAGGTAACTTTCACATACAATACTCTTACTTATAATTTGTAAACTCTTACCACCTTTTTAAAAAATTGTGGCATGTTGGTTTGCAGTTCGGTTACTTGATAAGGACCTGATATTTGGGTCGAAACGTCGTATCAAATGTAACATTTAATTAATTATATTGCCAGTTGGATCAACAAGAAGTTTTATTTCAATGTTATTCATTACCCCTGGTCCACAATCTTACTTTAAGTAAGCTGTAAGCCTTAAGCCGTAAGAAATTAACCAATTACAGGTGAGAGTGAGGGAAATAAATGCCTGTGATTGGTTAATTTCTTACGGCTTAAGGCTTACAGCTTACTTAAAGCAAGATTGTGGACCAGGGGTTACTCGTGACCTTAAATATAGGTACTCGTCTACGGGTTAATCAAATAAAGTTTCAAATCAGAGTTTAAAGATACACAAACGTTTTTTTTTATAAAATCGTACTCATTCAACATTTTAGTTAAATAAATTGATAATAGTTTCGAAATTAGCTTCCAAAAAGGTATGTGTGGTAGGATTCTCTCGGTGGTTGCCACCCTCTGAGAGGTAGCGTCCGAGAAGACCATCGATATCCGTGGGTGGATTTGAACTCGGATCTTCTCGTATATTTATTTACTAAGCAGAGCACATTTCTCTGCACCACGCTCACCACAAAATTAGTAGAAAAGTTAATTTGAGGATAAGCAATTGAAAATCTATTATTTAATTTAGTGTTCGACTATGTCTCACTTTTATCTCTGTATCATTTAGTTTCCCATTGACCATTCAGGTAGGCTAAAAACCAGTCTGAGAAGAAGGACGATTACAAAAACGTAGAAACACATCTTTTGAAAAGAATTCAATCTAAGCAGTTATTGCTTCAAGGATATAATATCCTCTGAGCATTTCAAACAATTTGAGACATAAACTATTGGAAAATTTGTTTGTTAAAATAGCGATTGAGTAAACTTTACTTCAAAAGAAAAATAATGTCTAAAATGATTAATTGAAAAAGATGCCATTTTTCGGTCGGGCTGTTTTAGTGGCGTAATACAAGTAACTTAATATCTCTGTGTGAATTTCTTATACTTCCCTAGACCACCTTCCATAGATCCCTATACCGTCAAAAGAATTCGTGGAAACGTCTTTAGAAACGCCTTTAGACTATAGAATATTCAAAAAATATATAAAATCCATAGACATAGAAGATAGACCCAGTATACGTGTTCCCAACGTCTCACGAACATAACAGACAGAGAGGCAAAATAGAGTGGCCGCAGGGGGCATGAGAGGGAGCGACAGACAAAATATTGTCTTGTGCAGACAATGTTTTGTCGCTTGCTCCCTCTCATGCCCCCTGCGGCCAGTGATGCCAGCCGAGAACGTTAGCACGGTCGCTGCAGCGGCGGTGGGGGTAGAGTGGGGATAGTCCGTGTGGCCACGCCTGCGCGCGCACGCTCGCACACAAGCAACACGTCGTAAAAACGTGTGCGCTCGACGCTTGGCTACGACGTGTTGCTTGTGTGCGAGC
>NW_011967043.1:14707-17073 GCF_000949405.1 Vollenhovia emeryi | reverse complement strand
GCCGCTGCAGCGACCGTGCTAACGTTCTCGGCTGGCATCACTGCCTGCGGCCACTCTATTTTGCCTCTCTGTCTGTTATGTCCGTGACAACTTTTCTTAAGGAAATGAACGGGCATGCTGGGTCTATCTTCTATGCTATGATAAAATCATACTATAAATCTCTGGCACAATAGAACTCTTGGAAACTCACAGAATATCGAATCACGAGACAGGAAGTGTCGCGCTTCAAATACAAACCGCGCCTCTTTCTGATCTTTTTGATGGCCACGTTTTCGCTTTCGTATAAAAAGGAACGCAGTGACAGTAAGCCCATCCCAGTAAGCAATGATTCGTCGAATCGATGTCAATTTGACCGCATCGATGTCGATTTGACATCGTTTTGACATTCTACAATGTAGAATATAATTTTTTTGGTGTTCACTTCCATTTTTTCAGCTACGAAATACTACACTATGAATATTTGATGCACTGCAGCGCGTGAACGCATTGCACATTACAACCGTTATAGGCTTGCGTCAGCGCGCAAGTGTCATTTGTTAAACAATTGCCGATACAGTACTTTAGAATATTTTCTTCATTTCAGATACTATTCTTAACAAGAGGAGAATATTCTGAACTTTTTATAAGATTTAATTAGAAGAAAACTTTAGAGGGTATTGTTTTAAAATTGACAATATAATTTTTTCGGTGAATTCTTCTGAGAAATAGTTGTAATCGGCCAGTTTTGTCTACAAATGTTGAACTTGAGGGGAAAACCGCTGACCAAAATCTTGTACACCAATGCCCACTAATGCCCAATGGGCATTACTTTATCGTGTTATCTTATTTATCTTGTTTTATCTTATTTTATCTTATTTGATCTTTATAATGCCCCAGCAAGGCCTAATGCCCAAACTAATGTCTCAAAAATGCCTAGTAATGCCTAGTAATGCCACAAATCTGTACACCACAATGCCCTCAGCGGTTTCCCCCTTGGTTGAACTCGGTTAGGGTGCCGTGTAAACATAATAATCTATGGTCAGGTCCAATATAAATCCTGTAGGAGGTTCGATGTTAATGTCATAAAAAATCACGATCTAAATACCAAAATGTTACTTTTTCCGCGACGTTTACGAACATATTCCGCATGAAAATCGATATAAATCTAATCCTCATTTAATAGCGGCAATAGTTTACACGTGAAAAAAACAGAAAATTATTAGAGGAAAAGTAATACGATGGCGCAGTTGTATGGCGTGAAACGCTACCGCGTCTCTCGATAGGCAAGGTAAGCTTAAAAGGGATTGTTTTTCCACTTCTTGGTAGACGAGAGGGCTATATATATAAAAAATTGAGAGTGGCATTTGCTGGCGTGACGGATAGCAGTCGTATAGTCTCCGCCGCAAGCCCGTGCAACGGAGTCCATTATCTAACGTATTCATGTCCACGTGCCCGACGTAACCATTAAATTCGCGCGGCGGCGTCTCGACAGCGAAGGTAGCACGGGCGTAACTGACGCTTGCCGGCATACGCACGTGTGACGCAATTACATTAATATCAGCGCGTTGTAAAACAGCTCAAGCAAGAGGGAAAATTCTTTACTCACCGCTGAGCTGACGGTTCATTCTGACGGACTGGTAAATCAGTTCAAATCCTGCGATCAATCGTTGTTTACGAGCATCCGACGGTGAGCTGTCAAATTGCGGAGTCGAAGAAAGCCGGGACGCGGAAGTGAGAAGTGCCGCACCGACTCGACTGGGAATATCTCGGTAGACAGGACGTGCTGCTACTTTCACAGGACACGTAAACGCCAAGGAGCAGAGCGCAGGTGTCACGTAGGAAATCCGCTAGAATGTCACACAATTGTAATCAAATTTGATTGAAAGCATGGCGCAGCGTGCGCGGCAAGACTGGACGCATCCCGCGTCGCGGAAAGACGCGGGAGGTCGCGGGAGGTCGCGGAAGGATGCGGCGTCGCCACCGTGATACACAGCCGAACAAATTACGAAAAGTACTTACTACCTGCGTGCTAACAGCGTATTTGCGCTTCTTCTCTCGTCATCCAGTGATACTGCTGTTAGACCACATTTTCTCTTCGCGCACCATGCTTTCTGGTATAAATGACAGGTACTGTCAGAAAAGTTGAATAACATACCTAGAATTGCCATCCACGCTCGTTCGTACGATTTCCGTTTGATGCGCCGCCTGGTGAAATGGACGTGAACTATTATACATCCATTATGGTCGGTAACGATGCATAGTTTGTGTCTAAACTATAGGCTTGTTTTCTGTTCCTACACTAGTGAACTAGTGCAATAAATTGGAGTAAGACAAGCATATTTTTTCTCATTCTAGCTTAAGGCCTTCACACATAAAATTCCGTAAGG
>NW_011967043.1:8197-11818 GCF_000949405.1 Vollenhovia emeryi | reverse complement strand
AGTACAGTTCGAACCAAGAGTTATCTCGAAGCGCAGCACAACTGCGCGAGATCGTGTAACCTCTGACAACGAGCTAATTTCTCGATCGGACTGTACCTTTCCGTCCCCACTCTCGACCACCCTATAAGCCAGACAATGACAAACGCCACTCGACGATGCTCTCTCTCGGTACACACGGCTCGGCTCTAGCGCGCGTTCCAGTTAGTATATATATTTCAGTGATTTGGGTATCTGTCTTCCTCTAGTGGACGTGATCTGAAGGCGATCACGTGATCACGCCCACGCCACACTAGAAGAAGATAGATACCCAAATAAATTGGCGTTGTCCTTTTCCCTCAGGAGGATATTCCCCACTACCTCATAAGCACCACGACAATTGGCTAGACATGGCCGTATTGGATCCAGATGGAGCCAGGAGCCAGAAACTTAATAATAATAATACCTCATAAACAGTCTATCTTTTATATGTCTATGCTCGGGACACAGTACTTGGGCTTGGGACTCTTGGGAGCTGTACGAGCGGTAAACATCGTAAGAAGAAAAGATTGGACTAAGTTTCACGTAATTTACCGTATCGTGATTGTATGCTAAAGGATATGAAAAGCTAATTTTTAAATTAAATTTTTATTTAATCATGAGGAGAAACGTGAACACTCGTATCAGCGGAACGAACGTAATTTTGGTACCGTACGAAGAAAAACACGTTACAAAGTTTGTATTGTATTACATCTCTTCTCTCTTTACACGTAATAATAGCTGCTTTCCTTTTACACTCAAGTGATACTGAGTCACTCAGTTATGTGAGTATTTTATACTCAGATATGACGTCATTAATGTGAGTCTATTAAACTCACTAAAGCACACGGTCTTGATCGTGTGAAAAAACACAGTTAAATCTGGTTGAATCTCACTTTCAAGAATCAAAAGGAACATGCATTCAACTGAGTTATGACGTCACAAGTGAGATTTATCTGAGTTTTCATGTAAAAGGAAAGCAACTATTGAATTCGGTTAAACGTACGTCTAATAATACAAGAATCCGACTGATGCGTTATCTCGGAAATTATGTTAAGGTATCACGAGTGGATGAAAAATCCTATATTGCAGTATTTGACGAGCTCTGAGCCATTGACATTGGATGAGGAATTCGAGATGCAAAAACGATGGTTGGAAGACGAGGATAGTAATTATCTAGACTAGCATAGCTTATAGACCAACATTTGTAATTCTGGACATTGACTCGAAGCGTGTACGCTTCTATCGTTTCTCCTTTCATAGCTCTCAATTTATCCCTGCTTATATTATTTTGAATATATGTAAGTAGAAATTTTTATGCATCGTTCTTTTTACGTTTGCAAGTATATATGATAAAAGTCGAAATATGATTTTGACTTATTCAATAAACTCGTCAATGCTTTCCTTATAAAATCAAATTCCGCGTTATTGTTACGGTTCTGTCAACTTTCCCCAAGTGATATTTTTCAACCTGTTTTATCACTTTTGATCACGTTCTCAGAACGTGTCGAGCTATGTATAGATTAGCTATAGGCAACGGACTATGTCAAATTATGTATAGGTTATTTCTGTTGCTATATACAAATTTGTCAGATACTTAATTTCATTCTGAATAACTTGTTGACTTTCTTATAGTTGTTTATACATTGGACAAGCATTGTTTCTTATCATATTATTTTGCATGATTAAGTAATACAAGTATCTTGCACAATATATCATCTAACACGGGTAATCCAAAGAAGCAAATAAAAATGTTTTTATACATGTACATTTCATTCATATAATGGCAAAAAAAAGACAAATATGAGAGAACCAAGGAAGGAGAAATCAAGTATAAACGATCAATATACATCAAAGAATTGCAAATTTTGGATAGCTCTAGGCAATATTTTAGTAATATCTGTAACTTGTCATATACAAAGTAACTCAATTGGTTTGTATTGGATGATCTTCATATAATTAGGCTGAATTATTTTGCAGAATGCACCTTTATTATTCTTGACCAACCTGTATACGTAGCGACCGGAAATGAAATAGGTATGTAAACACTGGGCTGCGTTCATAAACCAATCTTTTTGAATTGAACAAATTTACCGATCTGCTTGTTTCCACTGATCGGAGACTGTAAGGGTGCCGTCACACATGGACTGTGTTCAGCAGAAGTTAGCGCTTGCTAAGCGCTTTGCGCTCATTGGATTATACTTTCAGATCTGTGCTGAAATAGAGCTATTCTTCTAGATCTATCCAACCAGCATAAAGCGCTTATTAAGCGCTAACTTCTGCTGAACACAGCCATAGTGTAATCTGCGTAAAGCGTAACTGAAACAACTAATAGTGGATTAGAGTTTTTCTTGTACCCTCGAACGGAAATGCTAAACGAATTTGTAATTGGTTTTTGTAACTTACGCTTTACGCAAGTTGCACTGCATGTGACGGCACCCTGAGCCTGTTCGCATCGCATATCCCAACACACCTCTAGCCCTAGGGCTCAATTTTGGATTTATTCCTAAGAGAAACGTATGCGAAACTTATGCTCTTGAGGCCTGTGTCCACGATGCTAGGACTTGGTCCAACTTGTATTAAGAGCATAAGTTTCGCATACGTTTCTCCTAGGAATAAATCCAAGATTGAGCCCTAGGGCATGTTGGGATATGCGATGCGAACAGACTCAGAGTGCCGTCACGTGCAGCGTAACCTGCGTAAAGCGTAAATTACGAATTTGGACCAAGTCCTAGCATCGTGGACACAGGCCTTTACAGAAAAGTTGTAAATTGATGGGCTGATTCGCATGGTTTTTAACCAATCGACTTTCAACTGTTCTGTGAGAGTGGAATTTTCGTTCATACGTTAGATAAACATCTTCCGAATAAATTCAAGAATCGAGCCCCTGCTTGCCCCAACGACCTATTATCAATACCAATCATTTTATTTAAGATTTAAGTGACGGTATTGATTGTTGTGGCAAGCAGGAGCATGTGGACCGATATTCACACAGTCCGTTTTATATTTAAGATAATCTTAAGTATACTCTTAATGTGTTTTTAACCAATCGCAGAGCCGTAGTAGCCTCTTAAGACAACACTTGAGATGATTTTGAAATAAGGCTGATGGCAGACAACTATCCGTAAGCGCTTAAGACTGACGTAGTCGTAGACTTAAGGTAAGGCAGAGAAAAACGTAAGCCGTGGAACACGTGTTCCTTACGGCTTACGTTTTTCTCTGCCTTACCTTAAGGCCCGGTCTACAATGAGTCGTTAGTCGTTAGTCAGAAGTCGCAACTATATGTTGATCCTTTTCCTTTCTAGGTGGAAGAAAAAGGACCGACATATAGTTCCGACTTCTGACTAACGACTAACAACTCATTGTAGACCGGGCCTAAGTCTACAACTACGTCAGTCTAAGGGTGGAGTCCCATGGAGCGGAATACGCGGAAGCGGAATCAGCGGATCGCCAATCACAAGACCGTTTCGACGGAATTTTTGAAAGGGCTCTATCAGAATAATCTTGCGATTGGCGATCCGCTGATTCCGCTTCCGCGTATTCCGCTCCATGGGACTCCACCCTTAAGCGCTTACGGATAGTTGTCTGCCATCAGCCTTAGGCTGC
>NW_011967043.1:0-7988 GCF_000949405.1 Vollenhovia emeryi | reverse complement strand
GGTCCCATGGACTGATATTTCTCGCGTAACGCGTATCGCGTAACCAATGAATTGCGACGATTGACATTTCCGTTGGAACATTCCAAAAGAATGAACGATATGATTCGTTACGCGATACGCGTTACGCGGAAAAATCAATCCATGTGGCCTTAGCCTTATAGGCTTGTTTTCTATTGCCGCACTGGTGAACTAGTGCAGTAAGTTAAAATGAGAAAAAATATACTTTTACTCTAATTTATTGCACTAGTTCACCAGTGCAGCAACAAAAAACAAACCTCTTGTGTTCAACTGCCTTCAAACTACATTCCATGCTTCCACCAATCATTTTACCTCCATTCGTTTCAGATGCTATGGTGGGAGATACAAATATGTTTCTGCATTGTTCCCAGGGATTAATCGTCGCCGAAATAGAAATCATGATAGCAGACGAGTCATACCGTGGCAAAAAGAGGGGTTGGGAATCTATTGTTCTAATGTTACTTTATGGTAAATCAGTTATGATAACGATTATTGGTACTCTTAGCACTCTTCTTTATAATGATTTACATTTACTTTTATAACAGGCGTCGAAACGTTAAACATTAATAAATTCTGCGCTAAAATCAAATTGGACAATGCAGTGAGCTTTAGAATGTTCGAGAAACTTGGTTTCCGAGAGGTAAGTAAGGGTGACCGTCCCATGGAACGGAATACGCGGAAGCGGAATCAACGGATCGCCAATAACTTACTGTCGCCCGTAATCCTGAATCTAAATGCACTTTCTTAAACGCATTAAAAAGAAAAAGACCTAACACGGCGTCTATGAGTGTTGTTACACGGAGTGCTTAATCAGGTTTAATAACATCCGTAGTTAAGGGGCTAAGCCAATCACAGTCATTCCATTCTTCTGAGGAATGGTTGTGATTGGCCAGTTTTATAACTACAGATATTATTAAACCCGATTAGGGTGCCGTGTTACCGAGCTATATGTACCGTGTGTATATTAAATCCAAAATTGTTTCAATATTTTAATAGTTTGATGTAGTTGGTTTACTGATTTAATATTTGCTTAAATCGGAAAACAAAATGTACAAGTTGTCTAATAGTCACGCTATTTTTTTAACGAAAATACTTATGTAACTATATATAAAATGTGCAACACTACAAGTAAAATAATATATTGGCAAAATTAACTGTGTAGACAAAATTATAATTTAGGTGGAAAGAAGTGAAGTTTTTCATGAAGTTACCTTGGAGAAGGAAGCATCTTCTGATTGGATAAGTTGGTTGCATTCCGAACTACAATCCATCATACCTAATTGACTATTACTGTTATTACAGCAAAAGGTATAATAATTTATATATTTATTAATTGTATGACTTTGTCATATAGAAGAATGTATAGAAAAATTTTCAGAATATAAGCAATTTTTTAAATATATAAAAGGTCAATACATACGTTTCTTCTCCCTACAATGTACATTTGTCATAGAGATTTTGGAAGAAAGGGAGAGGAGAGAATGTTGATGTGATACAATTTGACGTAGTTGAGTCATGATTGAACATGATTGAGTCTAAATGGCTAGTGCTGCTTTTATACGCCAGTATCAACGTAACTCTTTGATGCGGCACATCCATTTGACTCCTTACTCACTAGTAAAACGCTGTAACAGTAATATCGTAGCTTATTTGATAACGCACATCGAAACGTGAATCAAGTGACACGAAACACGGTAGTACAGACTGTAGTAAGATAAAATATGTCTTCGACGAAGGTTCTTCGAGTCGTGAGTAGTATTATGCAGAGAAGGCCGTTGTTATTCAATTCGATGGTGTACGGTTTCTTCTATACGAGCGCAGAGTTCATCCGACAGAGCTTCAGTAAGATGTCCAAGGTGAAATTCCTGGATTTAAAATCCCTCTGTGTTGAGCAAAATTCTTTTACATTATTTATGCTAATGGAGTGAATTGCAACCTTGTAGCCGATACAGCCGATTACTGCGGAGCCGGAAATTTGTTCTACTGTCAAGGGACCAATATTAATCCAAGTACAAAAACTTTGCGAGATGTTGGATCTGGTAGATAATAGTTCTAATTCAACAACTTACAACTGGCCGCAATTGAAAAGATACGCAATTTTCGGTTGCCTCATGGCCGGACCGATGCTACACGGATGGTATTTCGACAATGTTCATTAAAATGGTGCCAAGTACTTACACAATTTCGTAATGAATTTACAAATTAACTTTAGATAATGATACAGGTACAAATGGCTCGATACGTTCTACAGTGGGAAAACCACGAGGATTGTGTTAAAAAAACTTTTTGCGGATCAATTTATCTTGACACCACCATTACTTATCTTGTTCTTTATCAGTTCGTGTCTCCGCTTTATGTAAACATTACTTAAATTTTTTTTCGCGTCAGAGTATAATCTGCATCATAAATCTTACAGGTATGAGTTTAATGGAAGCTAAGTCGGATCTCCTTCAAGAATGCAAAATTAAATTTGTACACACTTTTAAGGTTCGTTTCCGAATTCGAAAATTGTACATTACAGAAGTTATACATATATATCTTTATTTTTCAGACTTCGTGCGGATATTGGTTGCCGGTGCAATTTGTCAACTTCCTATTAATTCCACCGTCTTTTCGAGTGACATATGTCAGTATTGCTGCTTTCTGCTGGGTCAATATTCTATGTTATTTGAAAAATTTACCCGTTTCCGAATGCGAGCAGAAAGTAGAATACTAAGACTTTTCGTATGCACACACCACACACACACACACACTCTCTCTCATGCATGTACCTGAATAATCAATTATCAACAAGATATTCGTTAATGAGTTCCTTGACATTTTGCTTGATAATTATCTTGTTTCCGTCAATGAAACATTTCCAGAAAATTTAACGCACAATTAGTATACGTAGTACTAGTTACACGTATATATAATTTATTGTAATATTTGTTTCCAAATAATAATATTTATGGGAATAGTATGGGACCAAATAATTCTTTCGAAGAGATAATGATAATGAGGAGTGATAGGCCCTCAGAGTCCTTTATTTTTTATGTACAGTGTGTATCGTTATCACTTGTGGCCTTATAATGGTGGTCTAAATAAACCAGCTAAGTAAATAAAAAAAAGGGAAAAAGAAAATACTGCGAGAATCCGTGATCTTTAAAGTAATCTCTATCTTAAGCTAGGTTTGCTGTTCAATAAAATGTTCCGACAGATTAGATCAAACTTCTGGAAGAGAATTTCTTTCGGTGCTCCGAACGTTACACTGTCGGAGACAAGTATCACACACAATATTATTGCCAGGTAAAAATTTCTTATAATATTGTTACGATACTGCCTGCCTACTCATTTCGATGGTAAGCGAGAACACGAGCATTATTTTCAACGCAAGAGTTACCGAGGTTGGTGCTTGCAGTTTATCCACGTTGATCAACATCTTCGAGCAGTCTTATGCGTATGTCTCTATGCAAACTACATTAACTGTGTGCAGATTAAATACATGACTCAACGGCACCAAGATGAGTAGACAACCCAAAACTATATGCGCCATTTCGCGTGTGTGCTGAGCCATATATTTATTTTGACAATACGATTCGATCGATTACCGAATATAATTAAGAAAGACGTCTAAGAGGAATCCAGCCCTATCTCGTAGACGAAAATATATTCATTGTTCCGCTTGCTGTGCGTTTTCTTACGAGTCTTGCCGCTACTGTAAATGAAAATCAACGTATACATACGTATTCCCTTGAGTTAAAGTTTGCATACGTTCCGGTTACCGGCTTACCGGTCGCATCCTGTGGCGTTAGCGGTTTATCTATTACTTTTTGAATCACGTTAATCCATTGCGATCTATCGTCATCGCTTTGCGCAGAGAGCAGATAAGTCCTATCAGGTGTTTCGAGAGTAAACGAAAATCCCTGATCCCTAGCACCCGGCGGTACGCCGGGCTTCACCGCGAAGCCTTCGGAGCTATGTCCCAGGAAGATTTCACCCTTCGGATGAGCGTCCTTAGAATATGGAGAAAAAGACGAGATGTAGATCATTCAATATTAATATATTATAATATAATAAGTAAACATTGGAATGTACCATAGGATCATCGTGATACATAAGTTTTCTACCGTCCAACGTGAACCATCTTTTTTTGTAAGCGTCTGTATGTCTCGGGCCAGTTTTCCACAGGAAGCCTTCGCGTGGAAAATCCCTGGTGAGTTGTGACAATAACTCGTTCTCACTCGCGCCTGGATACGCCACTTGCAAGCGGTGCAGTTTCGCACACCTGATGGCGAGATACCAATTCGTGATTACCTCCGGATCCTCGTGATACACGTAGATATGTCTCGTTGTGCCGTCTTTCATGAAGGACAATTGAAGACTGTTCTGATTACCGGTTTTAGGTGGTGCAAACGCCACATTTAGTTCCGATATCCTTAGGACAGCTTTAGGTTCCTTAAAATAAACATGAGATTATATATTTGCACCCCTGTAGACTCAGATTATCACTCACTTTATTTTCCTTAACATGATACTTGAGTGTATCCTCTGCTTCGCAGAGTACAAATTTACGAGGATGATAACGCGAATCTTCCTTCCCGCGTTTCATTAAAAATCCTTCCATGAATCCTGACACATAGTGATTTTGTCTTTCGGGGTGACAAAATTCTTCCCTGTCATATTTTGCTTTTATCCACTGCTCAACTAAAACTCTAATAAATTTTGTCAACTATACTCTCTGGTAACTTAATTTACTTTATATAATATTGATTCAATAAAAGTGTTATTATTTAAATATAATTGCAAGCTAACAACTGTATTAGAAATGCGTTACAAGGCGATGACTAAAACAGGAAAACCACAGACGCTTGATAACTCACTGTGGGGCATCTGGGTTCGGTCTGCGGTAGCAAGAGGGTACACGTTCCTCGTAGTGCAATCTCGCCACGACATTACCCACTTCGCGTATCCTATTCACTTGAGAATCTTCCCACCTATCTAACTTTAAGTGCTTCACTTTCGAAATATGTGCTCCCATTGATCTGTGTACTCCGGCACACCTCGTGCAAACGAATATACCTATATTGTAAGATGCCCATTCTGGATCTGAAACGCAATGACAGTGGTCAGTAAGACCCGATCTACAATGAATCGTAGTCGTTAGTCAGAAATCGGAACTACATGTTGATCCTCTTCTTTCTGAATGGAAGAAACAGGACCGATATATAGCTTTGACTTCTGACTAAAGCCCGATCTACAATGTGCTCTTTGCATCTAGAAACACTCAATTTTGTAGCTAATAAACGCATTTAAAAAAATTGTGAGAGTTGATTAGCTGTGTATTATACATTTCGCAATCGTGCATTGTCCACAAATTTTTAAAGCGTCTCGATTCGCTTGTATAAAATAGAATGTTTCTTGTTGCGAAAAACACATTATAGGCTTGTTTTCTGTTTCTACACTAGTGAACTAGTGCAATAAATTGGAGTAAGACAAGCATATTTTTTCTCATTCTAGCTTACTGCACTAGTTCACCAGTGCAGGAACAGAAAACAAACCCTGTATATTAGACCTAACGACTAACAACTCACTGTAGACAGAGCTTTACGATAGCGCATAACGCTGTACGAAAAGGAAAGAAAGAAAGGAAGGCTAACGTAGTCCCGGTAACCGTGACAATTTCCGTCGTTTCGCGCTACTTTATCGTTGACATTATCGCTTTATCGCTGGCAATATTATCGAACTTGGTCGTCGTAGAAGTGCGCGACGCCGCACAATGTCAAACATCAGGCGTCGTGATCCGCGACCGAGCTCGCACGACGCTACATTATATAATCGTAATATTTAATATCGCGATAAAAACAAACATCTAGACGTTTGTTTTTATCGCAACGAACGCCGGGAGGTTAAGACGCACGTTATCGCCGAACAGGTCTCGTACGCTCGTGGCGGCTCAGATAAACGGCAGCTTTTTTACGGAACGCACTCACTCTTGGCCCCGCAATCCGCACACACATTGTTCCCAGGCTTTTTCAGGAGTTCTGCCAGCAACTTTTCATTCGCGTCCGCCATCTTAAAACATTGGCGAACGTGGGCGAACAACGACGTCAGTGAAGACTCAAGCCGCAGTTTCACGCAGCGAGTAAAAGCTGGCGTTTTACCCCCACTCCACCGCCACGCAAAGCAGCGTTAAAAAGCTGTTCGCTATCGCCTCTATCCTTTTCATGTAGCGAATAGAAGCTCATTTCATCACAACGCAAAGCAAGCGTTAAAAAGCGACGATTCCTAAGTATGTACATATGCGGATTGTAAGTGACGTTTTTAGAAATTTAAAACTACATATGATTTTTACAAATTTTGAGGCACATATCTTAGAATTAGATGTATTAGAAAATCATAAATACGAATTAATAAAATTAATTATATTGGAATACTTAGAGGTAAAATTAAGATACGAGGATAAAGTTCTTTCTCTGAAAGAGCACGATAATTTTGTTCGACACACTTGTACAAAAACCGTTCTTTTTAAAGGACAATAGTTTATATGAATAAATATTATATTTTAACATTTTTATGATTTCATATTTGTTTCCTCTTAAGCTTTTTTAACACTATTTTTTATTTACTCAATATGTAGTTTAGTTCTATTTGAGATTCGAAGAATTCTACCCCAATTAACCGTTGCAACCGCCCAGGCAACCAGCTGACGTCGTAATGACGTAAATTAACGTGATTTTTGTCACTAATTGGTGACTATGACCTAAATTGACGTTATTTTGAACGTCATAACAATGACGTCAGTATATACATCATAAGTATACGTCATATATGACGTAACTATTGGTCTTTGGAGTGACGTCAGTTGGAAGAAGTAAGTAAGACGTCATAATGACGTTATTTAAATAACACCTGATTCCCTCCTAAATAGATAGCACTAGTACCACATACTGCCGCGACGTGGCGACCGGCGCGTCTTTCTCGTAAGTAAAAATCGTCCCGTATTAGTATAAAAGGCGAGCCGATATGATGCGAGAGCGAGTTGTCTGGATCATGGATAGACCTCAATAACCTGAATATACTTTTGATCAAAGAGGATCATATAGAGTGGAAGCTGCCATAAGAGCACAATGTTAAATAGCGTGGCCGAATTTCAGAGCCATCTACCAGCTCAGAGGCCATCCTAAATCCCCCCCCACTCTTCAATAATATATCGAGAAAAAAAATCTTGCTCGCCGGGAATCGAACCCGGCTCGCGCGGGTGACGGTCCGACGTCTAACGCACGTGGCTATCGCATACACTTGAGAATAAATGTTAAAAAGTGATATATAAGCTGCACGGTGACACACTACACGTAGTGCGTCTCCGAACTGTCAGATGGCACGAATCGCGGTACACGGCCAGCTTCCACTCTATATGATCCTCTTTGCTTTTGATGACTATGTGATTTAACACAATTTAACAATTATATCCCAAAAAATCTGCTGTGTCAGCAAATTATTTTTCTCCGTGTATATTACGTCTTTATTGCGTATTACAACGTGATTTATGACGTAAATAAAACGTCAAGTTAATCACGTTACGGCAGGTTAATGACGTAAGTAAACGTCATTAATTTGACGTCATTTAGACGAGACAAACTCACGTCGTCATTACGTTAATATCACGTCATAAGCTGACGTCGAACAAGTCAGCAACTGACCTTATATTAACGTCATTACGACGTCAGCTGGTTGCCTGGGCGCCACGTGGCACGCCACGCGTAATGGTAATACTGCCCACATAGCACTGACGTAACAAGGATATCCTTATGAAGTTACAGATATCTCAGAGATATCTGAGAGATATCTTTATACAAATGTCTCAGAGATATCGTAGCAAATATCTCAAAGATATTTGAGAGACATTTTTATGTAATATCATACACAGATCTCTCAAAGATATTTGAGAGACATCTATATGTAATATCATATATAGATGTCTCTCGGAT